>NC_053489.1:53779476-54060254 GCF_905171775.1 Rana temporaria
GCTGGAATAGCTGAGCAACAGCCATACTCCTCAGTACAAGTGACCCCCTTGACTCCTAGGCATCATTTTATAATGGATAGTCATTATTGATCCCAGAGAAACCCTAGCAAAGTTTCAAAGCAACAGTTTGTCTTAGTGGTTCTTGCAGGTCCGAGTGACTTTAGCGTTAATCCAGGAGCTGAATTCATTTTCATCTGGGCTTCCTTTCTTCCTACACAGCTGTAGCAGATCACTGTTAACACACTGGTTTCTCATTGTGTTTACTTTGGAAGGAATGTCACGTCATAGTGACATCACATCATTGCCTTTGGGTATGGATATCTGTCTCAGCTCTGTCTAGTACTGTCTCCCTGCAGCAACAGATCATTGCTATAGTGATCTATTGCTGGCTGATTGCAGTCAGCCATGGATCACTATTAGACGTCACCTCATGTTTGTATTTGTATCCCGGAAGGATGGGTCTGTCTGGATGTGCGCCGGCCGGCACACCAGACCTAAGGCTTTCTGAAATATGGATGCTGTAAGTGCAATAATTTATGCTTTGAATAAAATAGGTTAATATTTACACTATTTGGAGCCTTTTCATCTTTTAAAAAAACATCCACAAATTCACATGAGAGAGCAAGATACACCCTGGAGGTAGACGTATGCAGATTCTTGGACAAAGACCCAGGCTGTGACTTAACCATATGGCATCTTTTGATCCTCTGCAACGGGGGATCACGTAGATCTGGTAAGGAGTTAAGCCTCGTACACATGCTTGGTTTTCTCGGCAAGAAAACTGCTGGCAGAGCTTTCTTGCCGAGTAAACCGTGCATGTGTACGAGGCTTTGAGGTTTCTCGTCAAGAAAACTGCCCAGAATTTAGACGAGAAAAATAGAGAACATGTTCTCTATGTTCTCGTCGTGAGATTCTCGGCAGTGTTTTCCTGCCGAGAAACCCAAGCGTGTGTATACTTACCTCTCCATGGAAACCCGCGCATGCTCGAAATGACTTTGATGCATGCGCGGTAGCTTCAAATGCATAGGTAGGGTGTAGCAAGATGGTGGCGACGGCATTGATTGTGACTGGTGGTGGAACTTTCACGTTGAAGACGGTGGATGAATTTTACTAATGCTTATTTGTGAATCAGCCCATAGTTTCAAACACTGGTAGACTTTCAACTTATAAACTTTTTGTTCAAACGCAATTTTTTATTTTCTGAAAGCGGTACCATTATTTTGCATGGAAATTTGGCGTTTTATATTGTAGGCCTGCAATTCTTAGGAACAACTCACTTAAATCTGTCCAAACAAGAGTCTAGTAAACACCCCAGGTATGAAAAAGTTTGAAACGCGGAATCATAAATTATAATATAATAAATAACTATAAATAATAACAAATAATAATAAAAATGATTCAATAATGTAATCAAATCAAAAACACTGAAATTTGCTCAGTTGCAGAATTGTCGCTGTCATTACTTTTAGTGTTTGATGATGAATTTCCCCACAAATCGCTATCGCTCAATTCTGCAAGTGATTCTAATTTATTATCGCTGTTTTCTAGCTGGTCTAAAACCACTTTTGACATAAAGGGACACTTTTTGGTTGCTATGGACAATCTCCAGTTTCCGGGCAGAAAAAACAGTGTTTATAATATAAAAGTGCATGCAGGACACTGGGAAGACTACTAGGGACAGAGGGGATGTGTAATTATTTTATACAGTACTGTAATCTGTAAGATTACAGTGTACTGTATCTATACTGTGTTTTGACTTTTTTGAATTTGTCGCCGATCTCCGCCCCCGTGCGTTGCAACATCGCAGGGAACGGAGCTCGGCAGCACTCGGGCACTGTGTGAATCGAGCGAGGAGGTCCCGCTCGATCACACAGCGGGGAGGCATCGCAGGATCCAGGGACAAGGTAAGTAACTATGCCTGGATACTGCAATGCGATCCCGAGTCTAGCTCGGGGTTACCACTAATAGTACTGAAATTTCCCCCCCAAGCCAGAATCGGGAATACCGTTCAGGAGGTTAAAGGTTCTTGCAGTAAAATTAAGTATAGACTTCTGTAGTGTATCAATGCTTTACTAAACAGAAAAAACTGCACATACAACTGTAGGATACACAATACAACACCATTTATAGCTCACACAACATGCACAAGCCAAGTATCCTTTCTAGCAAAATAAGCATGTACAAAATGTATGCAATAAGTAAACAAAACAGTTATGCCGCGTACACACTATTGGTCAATCTGATGAGAACGGTCTGATGGACCGTTTTCATCAGACCAAACCCGATCATGTGTGGGCCCCATCGGTTATTTATCCATCGGTTAAAAAATGTGAAACTTGTTTTAAAATTAACCGATGGATACCTAACCGATAGAAAAAAAGCGATCGTTTGTAGGCACGTCCATCGGTTAAAAATCCATGCATGCTCAGAATCAAGTCGACACATGCTTGGAAGCATTGAACTTTTTTTCAGCACGTCATTGTGTTTTACGTCACCGCGTTCTGACATGATCGTTTTTTTAACTGATGGTGTGTAGGCACGACTGATCATCAGTCAGTTTCATCGGATAACTGATGGAAAAATCCATCAGACCGTTTTCATCGGATTGACCAATCGTGTGTACAGGGTATAACTCAACTTAATCAAGGTAATGTCCTTAATAGTTCTCTTCTCCAACTCAAAAAGTTCTCCAAATCGAACTCCATATTATGGCTATAAAGTCACTACAAATAGCCATGGCAACACAACCCCACATGATTTATTTTTTTTTTTTTAAAGTGGAACAAATAAAATAAATAAATACATACCTATACCGTATATACACATTTTTGGGGGGAAAAGTAAATGCGGCGCTCCTTTCTCCACGCCAGTGCTGCTCATAACAGTTCCTGGGATTTCCTGTCCCTTCTGGTAAATTTCTTTAGGATGGAGAGCATGAGAAGCTTGGACTAATGAAGCAGGGAGTGAAAACCATTTCTTCACTTCCAGGTTAAAAAATTTGTCACGGGAGCGATTGTCCCCATTGGATGATTTCCTCTCACCTACTGCTCTAGTGATCATTTTAAAATATTGGATTGGGAGACGGATGGGAAACCTTTTACCATCCAATCAGCAGGCTGAGGGTCGGGAGGTGACACTACTATATTTCTTAACTCTAACAAAGAAAATGGTGTCACTTTTTTGGATGTGCTGTCTGAGAGAGTTGTATAAACCACAAAAGTGAGTAAACAGAATTACAGGACAACCCCTTTGGTAGACAAGACCATTTACTGTATGTATAGACAAGACCATTTACGTATGTGTATCTTTAGTTCTTTGCCTGGAATTCATCTCAAAATTGTATTTTCCATTTATTTTTTTGGACTGTTGTTATGCTTAAAATCCCACATCTTGTTCAAATTTCACGCTGATTGTTTAATTTTTACAGATTTTACCTATTTTAAGCTGGAAAAAAAAGGGTGCCTATTTGCGCAGACAAATATTTAAACAATGATGAATTAATTGAAGCTCAGCAAACGATTACACTCACAACTGTAGCTGTGTAGTGCAGTCTCCTGGCAAAGATCTATATAATTTTAATACCTACTTGGCACCAGGCCCTGATAATAGTTTGGGATTTCCTTCTCTAATCTCTTACCACATAGCCACATAACATGGGATATACTCGACAGCTGCACAACCCAGATGCTAGGCTTGAAAAGACTGTTTCTTAAATATGTCTTCCGTTTTAGATTTGTTCGAATTCTTGGGCTTTTAGCATAAAATGTGAAATAAAAAAAAAATTGCAATGAGTTTTGTGTAGGCGTCTAGGTCAACACAGTATTAGCAATTGTCCAAAGAAGACTCCAAGCAAACCTCCATCCAGGTAAAATATATAAACTGTTCAAAAAAATTAAAGAAACACTTTGACAACACATTAGATCTCAGTGGGAAAAAATATCATGCTGGATATCTATAGTGATATGGATTGAGTAATGTGTTAGGAATGAAAGGATGCCACTTCGTTGGATGGAAATGCAAATTACCAACCTGCAGAAGGCTGAATTTAAAGACATTCTGAAAATCAAAGTGAAAAAATGATGCAGCAGGCTATTCCATTTTGCTGAAATTTTATTTCAGCAACTCAAAATGGCACTCAGTAGTTTGTATGACCCCCTCGTGCTTGTATGCATGCCTGGCAACATCGTGGAATGCTCCTAATGGATGGTGTCCTGGGGTGATTCCTCCCAGATCTGGACAAGGGCATCATTGAGCTCCTGATTAGACTCAGGTGCAACCAGACGGCAGCGGATGGACTGAACCATAATCTCCCAGAGGTGTTCTATTGGATTTAGGTCGGGTGAGCGTGGGGGCCATTCAATGGTATCAATTCCTTCATCCTCCAGGAACTGACTGCATGCTCTCGCCACATGAGACTGGGCATTGTCGTGCACCAGGAGGAACCCAGAACCCACTGCACCAGCGTAGGGTCTGACAATGGGTCCAAGGTTTCCATTCCGATACCTAATGGCAATCAGGGTACCATTGTCTAGCCTGTAAAGGTCTGTGCGTCCCTCCATGGATATGCCTCCCCAGACCATCACTGACCCACCACCAAACTGGTCTCGCTGAATAATGTTACAGGCAGCATAGCATTCTTCATGGCTTCTCTAGACCCTTTCATGTCTGTCACATGCTCAGGGTGAACCTGCTTCCATCCGTGAAAAGTACAGGGTGCCAGTGACAGACCTGCCAATTCTGGTATTCAATGACAAATTCCAATCAAGCTTCACAGTGCCGGGCGTTGAGCACAAGGCCCACTACAGGATGTCAGGCCATCAGGTTACCCTCGGTAAGTCTGTTTGGTCAGAGACATTCACCCAGGGGTCTGCTGGAGGTACTTGTGTAATGATCTGGCAGTGCTAATCCTCATCCTCTTCCTCCTTGCATAAAGGAGCAGATATGAGTCCTGCTGATGGGTTAAGGACCTTCTATGGTCCTATGTCTTCTATGTCCAAATCTCTAATGCCGCGTAACACGATCGGTTCGTCTGATGAAAACAGACCGTTTTCATCAGACGAACCGATCGTGTGTGGGCCCCATCAGTTTCTTTCCCATCTGTGAAAAAACTTAGAACCTGTTTTAAAATTATCTGATGGTTAAAAAACTAATAGAAAAAACGATCGTCTTTGGGGAAATCCATCGGTTAAAAATCAACGCATGCTCAGAATCAAGTCGACGCATGCTCGGAAGCATTGAACTTCATTTTTCTCAGCACGTTGTTGTGTTTTATGTCACCGCGTTCTGACATGATCGTTTTTTTGACTGATGATGTGTAGGCAAGACTGATGAAAGTCAGCTTCATCGGATATCTTTTTTTTAATCCAACAAAAAAGTTTTTATTGATGAAAAGGTGGTATACAGCTTATGACATCTATACATTGTACAGCAAAACCAGAAAGACATCCATCAAATACCAAACAGAGCACAGCATTAAGATTACCAGAATTGCTTCACTCCCACCATAATACACAGTTTCCCATCCCATGGCACTCATCCCGCATTTAATCCCAACAGTCTGTCCATGACCAGATCCACCGGCGAAAGCCCGGGTGTATCCAGCCATGGAGCCCAAAGATTCTCATATTTCCGAGTACTCCCTCTGTGTTGATAAATAAGCTTCTCCATGCGTAACATGTCACCTATCTTAGCAGTCCATTACCTTGAAGTCGGAGGATTCTCAGATTTCCAGTGGAACATAATTAACTTCCTGGCCTGGAACAACACCCTTTGCACAGCCTCCCTTGCGTACACCTCCTCCAACACGCCCAATAAACAGACTCTGGGGTCCACAGGTATAGATACCCCAAATACAGAATTGACAGTACTCACTACCTCAGCCCAGTATTTGTGCAGTTTGGGGCATCTCCACAGGAGATGTATGAGATCCCCATGGTCACGCAGCTTCATCGGATATCTGATGTGAAAATCTATCGGACCATTTTCATCGGATGAACCGATCGTGTGTACAGGGCATTAGAGTAACTGTATGTCTCCTGAAATCTCCTCCATGCTCTTGAGACTGTGCTGGGAGACACAGCAAACCTTCTGGCAATGGCACATATAGATGTGCCATCCTGAAGGACTGCTTGTACAACCTCTGTAGGGTCCAGGTATCGCAAAACTAGTGAAAAACAGGCCAAAAAGATGAGAAGGGAAAGAGAATGTGCCCCTGTAAAACCATTCCTGTTTTGGAGGTCGTCCCATTGTTGCCCATCTAGTTCATCTGTTATTAATTTCACACCAAAGCAGCTAAAACTGATTAACAACCCCCTCTGTTACTTAACTGACCAGATTAATATCCCAGGAGTTTAATGGACTTGATGCTATGCTCTGATTAAAAAGTGTTCCTTAAATTTTATGAGCAGTGTAAATATATTTGTGGACACCAAGCATCACAGTTCAGAAACCATATGCATTAATCACAGATGCTTTGTAGCTTTACCAGCCACCACTCTTCTAGAAAGGTGTTCTACATCTTCTGGAAAGGTTTAGACTTCGTCTCTGGACATTTGTGGCCATTCAACCAAAAGAATATTTGTAAGGTCAGGTATTATCACGGGCAGACTAGTACTTACCGAGGCCGAGATGCCTAGAGCGGTTCACCCTTGCGACTAAGCGCACCTCGACCCCTGGAGGTGAGACAGGGGAGGAAAGGCACAAAGAGGCACAGGCTACCCAGCAGGTTCAAGTAGACTGGTATCAGGGTCTTACAAGTGGACGAGCAGCTGTGTCAAACTGGCAGGTGCGTGGCTTGCTGGAAGAACTAAGTCAAAGAGTCCAAAACCAGGCTAAGGGTCAAGCACGGGCTGGTAAGATAGTCCAAACACAGCTGGAGGTACTGTGTAGGGAACACACAAGGGCAAGTCCAGGTCACAGGCAAAAGGTCAAGGCAAGGAGATAAGAGGCAAAGTCCAGGTCACAGCCCAAGGGTCAAACACAGGAGATGAGCGGAGTCTGTAATACGAGCCGAGGTCGGGTCCAGGAGAAGATCAGCACAGTCAGAGGCAATCCAGGTCACAGCAGGTAATCAAACACAGGAACAAGTCACAGGAAACAGGAAGCTGAAGAACAGGTGCATCGGACTGAACAGTAGTCACAGGAATGTCAGACTGGGGCAAAGGAATTTCAAGCTGCATAGCAGGTAAAGATTCTGGGGTAGCAGGAAGGCTCCCAATAGTACCCACCTGAAGAACCTTTGGCCAAGGTGGGCGAGTTGGGCAGAGAGATATAAAGTGCCCACTTACACCACAGTAAAAACAAAGTCCATAGCCCCTCATCCGCTCTCCTTCTACCTTAGATAGCCTGGATCGGATGGCCCCGATCTCCATGGGTTCCACATATTTCAAGGTAGGGGTGTATACATCCACAGGGGCGTCAAGGCTGTGTGGTGTTAGAGCTTCATGGCTGGGCACATACAGAGCTTCATAGCTTGGCACATACTGGGCTGGCTTGGTGTTGTGTCTGTACAGAATATTTCTGTCCCTGGATACCCGTAGGCCACGTGAACACAGAGCACTGGTTTTCTTGGAGACATGAATGTGTGAGTCCAGAGCAAACATGAAGGTTTCCCAGCTGTCCAAGACTGGACTCTTTTCCTGCAACAGCTGGTGAGCCCATGATTTGATTTGCCTTGTTAGCAGGTTGATGAAGGCGCGAACCTTAACAGTCCGTGGCATAGGTCCTAGGTTTAAGAGCAAACAGCAGCTCACAATCCATCTTAAAATACAAGAAGGATGCATGGCTACCGTCAAACCTCTCTGGCATCATAACAAATGGCTCAGGATATGCTGGTTCCGGGGCTGGGCGTACTGTCCCTTTAAGTATTTGAAATTCTTGCTGTAGTTCCAAAATGGTATGGCCCAGGCTGGAGACTTGCAGAGCCAGGGAGGTGAGCATTTTGTACAACTCTGCGGACTCCATGTTGTTGGTCAGTTCATTATGTAAGGGCTTAACTTGGCTGGAGTCCATATTGCAGAGTTGTATGCTCACCCTTACAAATACACACAGCCCACGGCAACAAAGTAAGAAGCTACCTGGGCTGTGAGTCTGTGCAGGGGGGCTTGACAGGGATTTGCCAAAGGATGGTCAAAGTTAAGCCGTGGTCAGGGATTCCAGAATTCAGAATACACGATAAACATAGCCAGGGTCAGAAGCCGGAGTCAGTCTTGTAGCTGAAACAAAGCAAAGGGATACAGGTACACAGGAACCTTTGGCAATGACAGGACAATCACAATGAACTGATAAATCCCTCATGGCAGTGAGGGAGTGTTTTATACCCTAGTTGATTGGGTAACCTGCCTCATCTAGACCAGGAGAGACAGGTGCAGATTGCAAGGGGATCCAGAGAAAGGCGATCAGCACCTCATTCAGAACCAGGCTTAGCTGGAAAGCAAGCAGAATACCAAACTGAGGAATGGCTCAGAAGTAAGGAACCGAAGCAGCAATAGAGAGGTCCCAGGTTCAATACCACCCAGAGCCACTTGGGGCACGACCACGCCTTGCCGTCTGCTTGGCACGGTAGGGACTGTGACAGGTATTTTATCAGGATAGGTAATCAGCCGAATAATCATAAATGGAGTAACTGTAACTTGCAGTTTACTAAACCGTTGCAAATTTAGAAGCAATAATGCAAAATAGGTTTAGGATGACAAAAACATGCAAAAACTGCAGAATAAAAAATAGGTTGATGATAGCTGTAACAGAGATGTAGGTGTAACAGACACACACGGAGAGTAGGACCACCCAGAAATCTTTTTATTTAATGGTAGCGGGGTTAACACACAGCCAGGTAGCAGCTATCACAGCCGGGCAAAGCAAGAGTCCGGAATACAGAATAAATTCACAGCGGGGTAGCAGAGTCCGTGTTCGTAAAGGGTAATACA
Organism: Rana temporaria; assembly: GCF_905171775.1. Lineage (NCBI taxonomy): Eukaryota > Metazoa > Chordata > Amphibia > Anura > Ranidae > Rana > Rana temporaria. Next base: position 53,788,401 of record NC_053489.1, read on the forward strand.
TGCCAGGCTGGCCAAAGGATGTAACAGAGTTCTGGCAAGTAGGGTTAGTCCGTGCCCAGTCTTGGATACATCAGAATAAAGTTCGCTCTACTCACAGCATAAGTAAACACAGGGTTAATCCACGCTCAGGATGACACACAGCCAAGGGTAATCCACTCTCAACATGACACACACCTTTGGGTACAGAAGTCGTTAGTCTCGGCCCACAATTGAGCCGCTGGGAGGATAATTTGATCCACTACCATTGCCTCTCCACCAAAGTGAATCTGTGGAGTTAGACTCCCCCCTACAGCCCTTAGACCAGTTAGCATGCAGGTCCCCCCTCTGTCTGCATCTATAGCAATGGGGCTGGGGTGCCCTTCCTGTATGTCCACCCTTGTTTTGCAAACCAAGAGATGCTACCCTAAACCTCGGGGCGCTGGTGGGGTCAGCAAGAACCTTTACACAGTTAACAGGATAAATCCTTGATGAATTTGTGTCTTGTCTCAATTCTGTCCCAGATTTCTGCTCTACTCCCAGAGAGTAGCTCTGTGTCACACCCCCTGAAAACTGACTATTAAGTTCTCCCAGATCATTCCCTAGCAGAATGTTCGCAGGTAGTCCTGCCATTGCGCCAACAGAACAAAGTTTCTCCCCAAACCCGTAATTCAGGAGAACTGTAGACGTTGGGATGTGTTTCCTGGCGCCCCCTGCTAGTTCGATAGAAAATCCGGGGGGCCTCCTGCCAGATTCACGACACAGGGATCAGCGATGGTCAGAAAGGCGTCTGTGACGCGAAAACCAATGACATTTTTTCCATCTATGGAGACCTCCTGCAAATGCTGCTGTCTTTGCTCTGGGTAGTTTGGCCCCCATAGACTCCTTGAGGGTTGTCAGTGGCTGTTGGAGGCATCCATTCACTTTGGGGGGTGGAAACACAGCTCCTTCTCCAGTGGTAGTTCAACATAGTTGACTGGACGAGTGGGCGGCTGTTCGTGGGGCAATTGGCCTGAAAGTGCCCAATCTGGTTACAACCATAGCACCGACGCTCCTGGGGTGGGCCAGATGGTCGGGCCCGATAGAGAGGTGGAGGAGAGGGTCTCGAGGCTGTGGTGTAAAGGACAAGGAGGTGCAGAGAACGTGACAATAGCAAAGAACATGCATACATTCGGAGTCAGGACTATGAAAGCTTCACAAACATGGTTTCTTCACAGAAATGTCTCTGACTCATTCAGGGTAACATTTGGCTGCAGAGTATAGTATCTTAAAAGCTGGCTAAAACACTGATTGAAACTGAAATTTTGATCTGTGTGTGAGTTCCCCCCTCATTAGATGTCAGTTGTTTAATTGGCTTCTTTTGAAGGTACAGTGCATGTTGGAAAATGTTCCATTTATCAGCGACCGCAGCCAATCAACTGTCAAAATACAGTGTCTTGGCAGGGGGGGATTCCTTCATCCATCTAGTAGAGAATCATTACTTTAGTAAAACAGTTCAGAACACTTAAAAATATCCTCATAGACAGAGTCCCTCACAATGAAGTTCATGTAAGCTCTGGTAGCACAGGTAAACAGCTGGAGGGATCCAAGGCCATGAAGATACAAGGGGATGCTATAACCACTGGAAATTGTATACTCTGGTAGCAATTGAAGAGGGTTTCCCACAGAAGCTGGGTTTGGCCCAGCTGCCCACATGTCGATTTTGAAAGTGGAGGGCCTGTTACCTGGTTGCAGATCATGTACCCAGTTGCCTCTGCCTCATAAGGTGTGATCTCTCTAAGCACCTGTCGGAGGAAAGCTGACGAATGTATACTCCCTGGATGTCTCTAGGAATTCAAGGAGTTCTGGGAGTTAAACAGCCTGCTCCTGCATCTGGGCATGATGAGTAAATGGGCACTCCACTACCGTACCAATGTGGGATGAGAAGACATATGAACAGTGCTGGCTGGGGAAGGCAGAGACTGTAAATAGCCAAAAAACACAGAACAAATTAGACATTAGTAAATACAGACTGACTAAACAGACTTAACTGATAAAGCACACCAGACTTTAGATATTTAGGGGAACCCACCATAGTGTGGGCAATGTACTCCAATGCCTAACTACAAGGTTTCCTAGAAGGATTACTTGCCTTTGTCATACTGTATTAGGGTGACCACATTTCCAAACTACCATTCAGGGACACCCTCCCTTCCCAAAAATCAGCTTGTGCTGTAGCGAATCACAGCACAGTGATTGGACACAAGAGGCAGGATTTATGATTTCTCCAATCACAAGCAGGGGGCAGGATTGTGCTCTTCCAGGCATTCCCGGCCAGAACAAGTACTGTCAGTGAGTAAAGCGGTGATGTGGCAGGCCTTTTTTGGGGACATCAGATTGGCCCGGGGGTGGCTGTGTCAGTTTCATTCCGGGACACTGTATTGTCCTGAAATGAATGTGCCCGGGACAGACCTGCAAAATGTGGGACTGTCCCGGGCAATACGGGACACGTGGTCACCCTATACTGTATCATACCCAGGTCAAGAGAGAAAGCAGCTCAAACCCATTTAGCTTTTAGGGACCAAGAATGGATGTGTACTACAACTCTAAAATTACTTCACCTAACAACATATACTTAACTCTTAAGTATCAGAATAGTTCATCACAGCTCAACATGGGAAATGTAAGAAAACTTCTTCTGTATTTACAATCTTGGATCAGACAAAACTTTTCCTATGTAAGAACAGAGTTGGAGTAGATTGGAGTAGATAGCACCCACTGACTTGCAGGAGGTAAAACAAATACTTATTTTGGAGGACACATTGACATGATTCCTAAATTTCGGACGTGCTGAAAGCACATTGATTAAGCAAAATAATACATAATAACAACTCACGATGGGGTAAATTACTGGAGTCAGACTGAGAGGAGACAGAAGGGCTACATTCCTTTTCTATCTTTTGGTCAGAAGTCAGACTCTGCTGGAGTTGGGTTCACTGAGTATTGTTTGGTAATAGCTGTTTGATTTGTTACTGTAAATTAGATATATCCTCATAAAAGAAAACCCAGATTTTGCTTGAATAAATTATATCATTGCTACACCGTCTTTCACAGTTTGCTGTTAAAATGTGTCTTTGCCTTTGTACCTTTATTTGCGATGATTTATTAAAGCTGTAAAAAAAAAAAAAAATCACAACTCTGGCAATCCATGGGTGTAAATGCCTTCAGAAATCGAATGTTCTGCCTGTGTGATTGACATATTGCTTTTCATAGATGGCTGCAGGAGACCTAAAGATAAAGCCGCTCAAAACTGATATTTCAGTTCTTGGTAGTTAAAGCGTAACTGTATCTGAGCACCGCAAACTGAAAATGCTATTTAAAGCAGAACCAAAGGGGTTAATACCGACCTTTCCAATGGCACCTCGCATCTTATTTTGTGTGCCAGTCTTCAGCCGTCTTTATTAGCTGGTGCAGGATGACGTCACTCCTGTACATCTGTAGGAGACATTCATTCCAGCACAGACAAACCAGCCGTGCGCTGTAAGCATTTACAGCATCGGAGAGTACAGCGAGAAGGCAGGTAGGGGCATTTTATTGCTGAAGAGACATTGCATGTCTCCTCTGAAGAGATGAGCTTCGTATTCGAGTCAAACTCATGTTTGACTCGAACATCGTATGTTCGATCTTTCGTCGAATTACGAAACGTTTTGGGCCGTTCGCGCCAAATTCGAGTTGCGTTTCATGGCCCATAATTCACTGCGGCCTCGCAGTGCATTCAAGGGCGGATCCAGAGTCTAGTCTCGGGAGGGGCACTGCCAGAAAATAAGGTGTTGCTTACAGAACTCAATTAGGTGTCCGGTGTGTCCGCTGCAATGTTGCAGTACCGCTAAAAAAATCAATGATTGCCGCCATTACTAGTAAAAAATATTTAAATATAAATGCCATAAATCTATCCCATAGTTTGTAGAAGATTGTCAGGGACTGCAGACTTGGTACAAGAGATGGTCAGAGACTGCAGACGTGGTACAAGAGATGGTCAGAGACTGCAGATGTGGTACAAGAGATGGTTTAGAGAATGCAGACATGATACAGGAGATGGTCAGAGACTGCAGACATGGTACAAGAGATGGTCAGAGACTGCAGACATGGTAGCAGATATGGTACAAGAGATGGTCAGAGACTGCAGACATGGTACAAGAGATGGTCAGAGACTGCAGACATGGTACAAGGGATGGTCAGAGACTGCAGACATGGTACAAGGGATGGTCAGAGACTGCAGACGTGGTACAAGGGATGGTCATGGTACAAGGGATGGTCAGAGACTGGAGACATGGTACAAGAGATGGTCAGAGACTGAAGACATGGTACAAGAGATCAATGCAGCCTCATCAGTGCCCATCATTGCAGCCTCACTGTACATATGAATGCAGCCCCACTTTCGTATATTAATGCAGTCCCACTTTTGTATATAATGCAGCCCCACTTTTGTATATAAATGCAGTCCCACTTTTGTATATTAATGCAGCCCCACTTTTGTCTATGAATGCAGTCCCACTTTGTCTATGAATGCAGTCCCACTTTTGTATATGAATGCAGTCCCACTTTTGTCTATGAATGCAGTCCCACTTTTGTCTATGAATGCAGTCCCACTTTTGTATATTAATGCAGCCCCACTTTGTATATGAATGCAGCCCCACTTTGTATATGAATGCAGCCCCACTTTGTATATGAATGCAGCCCCACTTTGTATATTAATGCAGCCCACTTTGTATATGAATGCATCCCCACTTTGTATATGAATGCAGCCCCACTTTTGTATATGAATGAAGCCCCACTGTGCATGGCACTCACCATGGCATTGCCTCGATCACACACAGCAGGTATCTCCTCTCCCGACGTGTGTCATGGAACAAACAGGAGCTGTAGGTCTGTGTTCGGCAGGGCAGTGTGCTCTAGCAAGGTCCCCCCTAGAAGGGCTTGTGTGATAGACAAAACACTGATTCAATCAGTGTTCCATCTCCATCTACTATCACACAAGCAGGTCTAGCACAGGCAGCACAGCCGAACACAGACCCAGCTCTCACACACAGCGAGAGATGCCCGGTGTCATACACGCAGGAGAGAGGGAGAGCGCTGAAGTCAGCTACCGCTCAAAGCAGCCACAGGACAGGCAGCCTACCGGGCTGGGCCAGTCCGGCCCTGGTGATGAGAGAGAGAGAGAGACTCTGCAGCTGCAGGCACCGCAAAGCAGTTTAAAAAAAAATGATAAAAAAAAAAAATGTGACATGATTGTCTCGGGGGGGGGGGGGCAATTTCCCTGTTGCCCCCCCCCTGGATCCGTCGTTGAGTGCATTGCTGGCTGATGATTGGCCAAGCATGCACTATGACCCGCATGTTTGGCCAATCACAGCTTGCAAAAAACGGAGAGCCATAATTGGCCAAAGCCAGGGTGGCTATGGCCAATTATGGCTCAGGGGGCTTAGTACACGCCCCACACTATAAAAGGCCGCCTGCAGGTCGGCCTTGTGTAGTGTGTTGCGGTGGTTAAAAGAGAGAAGACAGAGAGAGAGAGTGTCATTTTTAGTAGGTAGATAGAGCAGGCAGGCAGGCAGGCTAGTCAGTTAAAGTTACAGGCCCGGATTCAGAAAGAGGTTACGCTGGAGTATCTATTGATACACCGCGTAACTTCTAGGATGCGCCAGCGTATTTTTTTTCTGTATTCAGAAAACAAGATACGCCGGAATTTTGCTAAGATCCGACTGGCGTAAGCCTCTTACGCCGTCGTATCTTAGTTGCATATTTGCGCTGCCCGCTAGGTGGATTCCGTAGATTTACGTGAGGAATATGCAAATTAGGTAGATACGCCGATTCACAAACGTACGCCCGGCAATTTTTTTTACGTCGTTTACGTAAGTCTTTTTCCGGCGTAAAGTTACACCTCATAAAGCAGGGGTAAGTCATGTTAGGTATGGACGTCAGAAACGTACGAACAGCGTCGTATTTTACATCGTTTGTGTAAGTTGTCCGTGAATGGTGATTGTGCTAGCTGCAGTATTCTCACGTGGTGTACTGCCTGTGTCCTCTGCAGTGTGCACCTAAAGGTACGTGGTGTGTACTGTCTGTGTCCTCTGCAGTGTGCACCTAAAGCTATGTGGTGTGTACTGCCTGTGTCCTCTGCAGTGTGCACCTAACGCTACATGGTGTGTACTGCCTGTGTCCTCTGCAGTGTGCACCTAAAGCTACATGGTGTGTGTACTGTCCGTGTCCTCTGCAGTGTGCACCTAAAGCTACGTGGTGTGCACTGCCCGTGTCCTCTGCAGTGTGCACCTAAAGCTACGTGGTGTGTATTGCCTGTGTCCTCTGCAGTGTGCACCTAAAGCTACGTGGTGTGTGTACTGCCCGTGGCCCGTTTAAATGGGGCATTTAAAAAAAATGTCATCCTCGACGCCCAGGGCTGTCAACTTTTACATCCCATCAGCAGTGCCTCCATCATATGGTGGAATGTAATCTAGGGGCGAAAACAGACATGGAGAGCTTTCTGAACAGGCATTCAGTGCTGCCAAAAGATTTTGTAACAGATAAAAGAACATGTCTGTTGTAAAGTTTGGGGGTCTTTAAGCTCCGCGAGACAAGTGCGTAAAACCGTATCAGTAAAGCAAAGGGTCTTTATTGGTGACCAAACAAAACAAAATAAAGCTTTTCTTCAGCATCCAAAACGTCACAACAAAAGTCCTGCTTGTTTCCAGCATAAATTAGGAAAAAGTCTTTCTTCAGAAAAACAACCAAAAGAAAGGCACATACGTTTTTAGTAAGAAGTCCTCCAGACCTTCCCTGCAGACACAGCTTCACTTCCAAACTACTCAAAGGTCCTTTCTGAGCAGCTAGCAGACTTCCATTATGTCCTCACAGGTGCACTCTCCCAACTCACTCACTCCCTCCAGCATCACTTCCTGCTTTAATGGGTGGTTGTCTGTGAGATTTTAACCCCTTGTGCGCTGGCTTCCAGGGTTTAGGAGTGGAGGCTCCATCCCACCCAAATAACACTTTGGAGCCTCCAAAATTCCAGGCCCCAAACTACTTTATTAAGTTAGAGAAGACTGCGAGCCAGTCCTCTCTGAATTAGCGCCTGCCTGGAACTTTTCACCCACTTTTGGGTGACCCCCTGAACCTTCTACCTCTATTTAAATGGACCATAGTCCAAACAGTGGTGCCGTATAGCACCCGTCCAGGACCCACCCCCGGTGTCCTGTACATATCCCCCCCCCTCTGCCTCAACGCGGAGGTGTTGGAGGCAACAGTAGACACCATACAATGGACTCGGGAGAGGGCATCGGCATTCTGATGCTGTCTCCCGGGTCTGTGCTCTACCATGAAATTGAACTCCTGGAGAGAAAGGAACCACCTTGTTACCCTGGCATTGGTGTGTTTATTCTGTCTCATCCAGGTAAGCGGAGCATGGTCTGACACCAAGCGGAACTTTCTGCCCAGGAGGAAATATCGCAGGGAGTCTAGAGCCCACTTGATGGCCAGACACTCCCGCTCCACCACCGCATAGTTTCTTTCAGCTGCCGTCAGCTTCCTACTAAGAAAGACCACAGGGTGCTCCTCCCCATTGATTTCCTGAGACAGGACCGCTCCCAACCCTTCGCTTGAAGCATCTGTCTGTACTACAAAATCTTTTGTAAAATCTGGAGCTACAAGCACCGGATCTTGGCACAAAGCTGTCTTAAGCTTTTGAAAAGCCGTCTCGGCCTCGGCGTTCCACTTTATCATCACTGACTTTCTGCCTCTGGTCAGGTCGGTCAGTGGTGCAGCAACAGTGGCAAAGTTGGGGACAAACCTCCTATAATAGCCAACTATGCCCAAAAACGCTCTGACCTGCTTCTTGGTTAGGGGACGGGGCCAGTCCTGTATGGCCTCCACCTTACTCATTTGGGGCTTCACCAGCCCTCTACCCACAATATACCCTAGGTATTTTACTTCCTCCATCCCAATGGCACACTTCTCGGGGTTAATGGTGAACCCTGCTCTTCTTAAGGAGTCTACGACTGCCTGAACCCGGGGAAGGTGGGACTCCCAATCAGTGCTGAAGATGACTATGTCATCTAGGTAGACAGAAGCGTACCGTTGGTGTGGACGCAGAGTTTTGTCCATGGCCCTTTGGAACGTGGCCGGGGCTGAGTGTAGACCAAATGGCATCCTCTTATATTGGAAGTGGCCTTCTGGGGTAGAGAAGGCTGTCTTCTCCCTGGCTTCCTTAGTCAGGGGAATCTGCCAGTACCCTTTTGTGAGGTCTAGCGTGGTAATGTACCTGGCAGGCCCCAACCTTTCAATTAGCTCATCTACTCGTGGCATGGGATATGCGTCGAATTTGGAGACTTCATTAAGCTTTCTGAAGTCGTTGCAGAAGCGGAGGGTGCCGTTGGGCTTGGGTACCAATACAATTGGACTTGACCATTTGCTCTGCGACTCTTCAATGACTCCAAGCTCGAACATTCTTTTAACCTCTTCGGACACTGCCACCCTATGAGCTTCTGGGATACGGTAAGGCTTTAACCTGACTTTTACATTGGGCTCGGTCACAATGTCATGCTCGATGACGTTGGTGCGACCGGGCAACTCTGAAAACATATCTCTATTTTTTTGTAGAAACTCTTTTGTTTGCTGGGTTTGAGGTCTAGTCAGGGTAGCAGCAACCTGCACCAAGTCGATCCCTGCATGGTCCCCTGACTGTACCCCTACTACCGCGGACACTTGTTCTCTGTCTCTCCAGGGTTTCAACAAATTGATGTGGTAGATCTGGTAGGGTTTTCTTTTCCCCGGCTGGTGTACCTTGTAATCTACCTCACCGACTTTCTCTACTACCTCAAATGGGCCCTGCCATTTGGCCAAGAATTTGCTCTCTACCGTGGGTATTAGAACAGCCACCCAGTCTCCTACTTGGAACTGTCTAATTTTAGCCGACCTGTTATATACTCTCCTTTGGGCATCCTGGGCCTTCTGCATGTGCTCCTTCACCAGTGGCATCACCTTAGCCACCCTCTCTCGCATTTGAGAGATATGCTCTACCACCGTTTTGTGTGGTGAGGATTCACTTTCCCACGTTTCTTTTACCAGGTCGAGTAACCCCCGGGGCCTTCGACCATACACTAACTCAAATGGCGAAAAACCTGTGGATGCTTGCGGGACCTCCCGGATAGCAAATAACAGGGCAGGGAGTAACATATCCCAATCCTTCCCATCTTTCTGGACTACTCTTTTCAACATGGATTTTAGGGTTTTATTGAATCTTTCGACTAGGCCATTGGTCTGTGGGTGGTAGACAGACGTCCGCAACTGCTTAATTTGAAACAATTTGCACAAGTCCGCCATTACCTTTGACATAAAAGGGGTACCCTGGTCTGTCAGGATCTCTTTGGGGAACCCAGTTCGTGAGAACATTTGAAACAACTCCCTGGCGATGGCCTTAGAGGAGGTTTTCCTCAAAGGGACAGCTTCTGGATACCTAGTTGCGTAATCTAGGATGACCAATATGTATTGGTGGCCCCGTGCCGACTTTACCAGGGGTCCCACCAGATCCATAGCGATCCGTTCAAACGGGACTTCGATAATCGGCAAGGGCACCAGAGGGTTTCTATAGTGTGGCACTGGGGCGGTTAACTGGCAAATGGGACAAGACGCACAGTATCTTTTAACCTCGGCCTTCAACCCTGGCCAGTAAAACCGGTCGTTTATCCTGGCCTCTGTTTTCTCCGCCCCCAGGTGTCCTCCCAGTGCATCGTTGTGGGCTAGATCGAGGCGCATCCGCCAATACGGTTGGGGAACCAGCAACTGCTCTATAGTTTCCCCTCGGCTCTCAGCCACTCGATACAGTAAGTCCCCCTTCAACGCAAAGTGAGGGAACCTCTGGTCTGCGTCTGGCATTTGTGGGACCCCATCAACAACAGAAACCTGCTCTCGAGCATTGACCAAGGCAGGGTCCCGTAATTGGGCGGTACCAAATGCACCTCTGGACACATCTAGATCTGGATGTACTGGCCTTGAGGATGTTTCCCCTTCATCCTCCTCAACCGGGTAGAGCTCTTCATCATCCTCCCCCAGCATAACTTGTAATGGGAAGACCTCCCCCCCTCAGAGATCAACCCGGGTTTAAGACCTGGGTCAGGGGCATTATCCTCCACATTAGCATTCCCTGCGACTTCATTATCAATGGTAGGTATTTCTATATCAGAGGGGTGTATTTCAGCTCCGGACCCCTCGGACCCTGTCCCTTCCAGGCCCAGTGCCCCCAGTTCCCCTGGTGGTGCCATTTGCACCTCGTTCCATAGTTCCAGAAATAGTGGACAGTCCCGCCCCACTATGATGTCATGAATTAAACTGTTTACCACCCCGACCTCCTGTGTAACTGAGGCATGGCCATAAGAGACAGTCACCGGAACCAAGGGGTACTCCTTGGTATCCCCATGAATGCATACCACCCGAAGAGTTTTAGTCACTGGTCTAAGCCTCCCAAGTACCCTGGCATGTACTAATGTTACCATGCTACCGGGGTCCAGTAGGGCCCTGGCAGGAAGGTGGTTCACCCACACTTCACACTCAAACCGTCCTGCAGCCAGGTCAAGATGAGTGGTACACACACTTCGCACATAGAAGGAGCTTCTCCGACAAGTTCCGCACTCCATAGGCTCCTCCTGCAGTGGGCATTGTGCCCGGGTATGCCCCCAGGACCGGCATCGCCAACATTGTATGTCTCCCATCTTTGGTACAGGAACCGACCTCCGTGGTTCTAGGGCAGATGGTGTAAACCTGCGGACGCCAACATCTGGCAAGGCTTTTCTCCTCAGGTTGGTGGGTGGTCTGGGTGTCCTTGGCGTGGGTTCTCGACGCTTGGCAGGCCCAAGCAGGTCCTCCACCACGGTATACCGTTCAACCAGCTCGATCAGCTGGTAAGCATTGGTAGGGTTTCCGTGGCTTACCCAGCGCTGTAGGTCATCTGGCAGGGACCGTAGGTACCAGTCCATCACCACTCGTTCCATCACCACTCGTTGTGGGCCTGACAATTTTTCTGGCTGCAGCCATTTTTTGACTAACTGGATTAGTTCATGCATCTGGGACCTGGGTGGTTGGTCCGATATGTACCGCCAGCGATGCACCCTCTGAGCCCGGACAGCTGTGGTCACTCCCAGGAGGGCCAGGATTTCAGCTTTTAGACGTTCATAGTCTTTGATGTGCTCAGCTGGGAGGTCAAAATAGGCCTTTTGCGGGTCACCAGTGAGAAAAGGCGATATAATGCCGGCCCATTGGTCCCGGGGCCACGCTTCTCTCTCTGCTATCCTTTCAAAGGTGGTAAGAAAGGCTTCCACGTCATCGCTGGGTGTTAGTTTCTGCAAGAAATGGCTGGCTCTAACAGACACTGGGTTGCTAACGGCAACAGCCGATTGCTCTTGTCCCTGAGCCAGCCGCTGTACTGCCTCCTGCAAGGCAGTCACCTGCGCTTGAGTGGACTCCCGCTGGGCTGTAAACTGGGCGGCTAGCAGCCGTGTGTTTTCCTGCTGCTGAGCCATCGCTTCCTCATGACGACGGTTGGCGTCTGCTGACGCTTGCTGCTGGGTCACGGTGGCTTGTGCCAAAGCCCTAATGACCTCTTCCATGTCGTTGCGTGCTGTTTGTAATGTCTGGGCTGGCTTCACCCAAGACATGCCATAGGTACACTGTCTCTTTAAATGTCAGTTTTTAAACGTTTTTTTTTGCGCCTGCAAATGCACTTTGCCCGCATTCGACACCAATTGTAAACTTTGGGGGTCTTTAAGCTCCGTGAGACAAGTGCGTAAAACCGTATCAGTAAAGCAAAGGGTCTTTATTGGTGACCAAACAAAACAAAATAAAGCTTTTCTTCAGCATCCAAAACGTCACAACAAAAGTCCTGCTTGTTTCCAGCATAAATTAGGAAAAAGTCTTTCTTCAGAAATACAACCAAAAGAAAGGCACATACGTTTTTAGTAAGAAGTCCTCCAGACCTTCCCTGCAGACACAGCTTCACTTCCAAACTACTCAAAGGTCCTTTCTGAGCAGCTAGCAGACTTCCATTATGTCCTCACAGGTGCACTCTCCCAACTCACTCACTCCCTCCAGCATCACTTCCTGCTTGAGGCTGGGTTCACACTACTACACTACTTTCATCCTACTTTGCTCTGCTACATTGGTCCTACATTTATCCTACATTGGTCCTACATCCATCCTACTTTCATGAACAGGATACTACTTTGGTCCGACTTCAATGATATTCAATGGGCTGAAGTAGGATCAATGTAGGTCCAAAAGTAGTACATGGAGCATTTTCAAAGTCGGACCGACTTGTGTAGGACCAGTTAAGACAGCTCTCATAGGGAAACATTGATTTTCACACGTCATGCTACATGAGGCTCCCAATGTAGGACCGTTTGTCGGACAAGTGTGAACCCAGCCTTAATGGGTCGTTGTCTGTGAGATTTTAACCCCTTGTGCGCTGGCTTCCAGGGTTTAGGAGTGGAGGCTCCATCCCACCCAAATAACACTTTGGAGCCTCCAAAATTCCAGGCCCCAAACTACTTTATTAAGATAGAGAAGACTGCGAGCCAGTCCTCTCTGAATTAGCGCCTGCCTGGAACTTTTCACCCACTTTTGGGTGACCCCCTGAACCTTCTACCTCTATTTAAATGGACCATAGTCCAAACAGTGGTGCCGTATAGCACCCGTCCAGGACCCACCCCCGGTGTCCTGTACACTGTCCACAGACTTCATTGACCAACTGACATTTGTCAAAATAAATCAGTCCTGATTAGCAGCAGCTATCAAGCCCCTGATGCTGATGTCAAAATTGCGCAAGCGTAACTTAAATCCCGAGGCGTAAGGCGGGGTTATTGCAAGTGGGAAGGAAGTGGGCGTGCTTCATTGTAATGAGCCGTGACCCCATGCAAATGAAGGTCCGGCCGTACTGCGCATGCGCGCACGAATCTGCTGCTCACTGGGCATGTGCAGAACTTTGCTCGGCGCAATCAGTGAGATAGGTAAAAGGCCAAGCGTACTTAGTTTGAGGATCGCCCTGTGTATAAATAGCCCCAGACAAACACACTTCCCTTGCAAAAGTATTTCCCTGTGTTACCTTTCCTAGAGCAAGTTGCTTCTGCTCTGAACGTTTGTCGGTGTTTGTTGGTGAGTTGTGTGTGTTAGAGAAGTTTTGGAGGAGTATTAGATTGTAGTTGGTTTTTGTCTGAATATTTTTTTTTTTCTGAGTGTATTTTGTGTTTGTTTTTTTCTGATTGTATTTCGTGTTTGTTTTTGAATTTGTAGTAGCTGTCTGTCTGCTTGTGTGTTTTGCTTTTTGTGTGTTTCTTCTGTGAGTTTTTTTGTTTGCTTGTTGTGTGTGTATTTTTGTTTGTTTGTCCTGTGAGTTTCTTCTTGTTGCTGAGTGGTGTCTGTGATGGCACCCAAGCGCAGGAAGCTCAATTTTAATCAGGTTGAGAAGCAAATCCTTGCTCGGGCCATCGTCCTATATGGGCGATATTTGCATGGCCCTGATAGCCGGAACATCTCCCCGGCCCAAAGAAAGGCGATTCTAAAAAAGATAACGGATCAGATCAATGCGGCGGGGGGGGGGGAGACGAGGACCCCCGCTGGCATCCAAAAAAGAGCGTGGTCCGCAACAAGGTGGCAAAGATCAATGCCCATACCACGGGCACTGGAGGAGGCCCAGCCTGCCCCATCCGGCTCAGTGAGGAGGAATGGGCAGTGGCCCGGTGTTTCCAGCCAGAGCAGGTGGTGGGCCTGCGTGGATATCAGTCCTGTGAGGCCAGGTAAGTTTTTAGTTTTTCTATCTGGTGATTAGCATGTGTGGGTGGGGGAAGGGAAGATGTGCCAAGTGTGTGGATCCTCAAACCTGTGATTGTTTTGTGTCCTCCACAGATGACCAGGAGATTGCAGGCCCATCAGACCAGGCTGCTGCACCACCCCAAGGACAAGATGCTGCTGATGAGTCCCAAGAAGGGCAGGATTCCCCAGGGGAGGGGAGTGGCCAAACCTCCCCTCATGAGGAGGTTGAGGGGGAGGAGGATGAGGGGGAGGAGGATGAGGGGGTGGAGGAAGAAGATCTTCAAATTGGCAGAGAAGTCCTTTTGGCCTCGGATATGATTACCTTTGAGGCTACCCTTGAGGCTACCCTTGAGGCTACCCCTGAGGCTACCCCTGAGGCTGGCAGCAGTCAGGCCACCATCAGGGGTGGCCCCTCCCACTCCTCCCCCAACAGGCCGCAACCCACAAGGGTCACTCTCCCCCTCCTCCCAGGCCACAAGCCTCAGGGGCAGGCAGGATGGTGAATGAATGAATGAAAAACTTATAAAGCGCGGCGCATGCGAACTGAATCGCTTCTGGGCGCTAGTTGTTCGTGTCTCATGACATCAAAAGAGCAGAGTTTTGATTCGTCTTCTGAAAGTCAGGTGGTTTTCCTCCAACCGAATGCTGGTTGGTAAAGCGTTCCATAGTCTAGGACCCTGAAAAGCAAACCTTCTTTCTCCTTTGGACTTGTATTTGGTTTTTGGTACTGTGGTGGAAATTTGAAGATGTATTTAATATGTATTGTCATAATGGCACCCAGTCTTAGTACTGCCACAACCCGCTCTAAATAGAACTGACTGGGGCAGTCTGAGGCTGGTTGAATCTCGTCTGGTAGTAGAAAATGTCTTGAGGTTGGAGTGTGATGTTTGCGGCGTGGGTGTATGTCCGCTAACGAGGGGCCCTCTGTGCATTTAGCACAGACGATCGTTGAGGAGGGGATGCGCTCACTCCGCGGGCACACTAGTGGTTATGGACAGATGTGCGCTCTTATCTGGGTCTTGTCTGATCAGCAGGGCTTGCGATTCGTGGCGTACGCCTGTAGATAGCTTCCTTTCCACCTTAATAAGGGTATAATCTGGATATGCATTATTCTATGGAATGGCGCAGATTAGGATTCTATCAGGCGATTAATATGAGAGCTTATGATCGGTTAGAGGCAGGGGGGGCACTCCCTGCCACGCCCATAAGCCTTTAGCAGCATTGTATGTATTTCTATGCGTTGTATTGTATCCATTGTATTATATTCTATTCATGTATTCTATGGGACTTCCTGTTAGAAGGAACGTCCTTATATGGTGTTAGCTGTGTCAGTGGAACATCATGTGTTAACCACTCCCATGAGGGAGGTGTTTAATGGGTGCAGTGAGCACTTCCTGTTTTGGGTAAATAAAGGGGGCTTGGCTGAGCCTTTGGCAGTGATGCTGGCAGAATGATATGAGAACAGGCTGGTGATGGTGTCTCTTTGTATGAATGGCAGAGAATGATGGTGAGTGAATCTATTTAGCTTAAATAAGCATTATTTCATTAAGACTGGATGCTGTGCTTTATAGCACAGGGCAAAATGGCGCTGTGCTCTGCGTACGGCCTATTTTGCCACCACAGTACCCTGACCAGATTTTGGTCGGTGGATCGCAGAACGCGATTCGAATTGTGAGGTTCTATCTTGTCGCAAAGATATTGCGGAGCCTTCCCATGGATGCACTTATGTGTCAGGCAGAGTGCTTTAAATGCAATTCTGTCTTTTACTGGCAGCCAGTGAAGGGTTCTCAACGAAGGTGAGATTGATTCCCATTTTTTTTTCCCAGTCACCAGTCTGGCGGCCGTATTCTGAACGACTTGAAGACGGGAGATTTGGTACTTTGGGAGTCCGAGGTACAGGGCGTTAGCATAGTCCAGTCTGGAATTCACGATTGTTCCCACCACGACTGCTACGTCTTCTTTGGGGATAAATGGAATAAGTCTGCGTAGTAGGCGCAACAGATGGTGCGCTCCGCTGACTACTGACCCTATTTGTGTGTCCATTGTCATGAAGGTGTCGAAGATGACCCCGAGACTTTTGACTTTGGAGCTAGGGGTGATGATTTGGCCCAGAATGGGCGGGGGTGTCCAGGTTGTTGCCAGTTGACTCTTTCGGCTGGCGTGAAACATAAGGAGTTCTGTTTTTGAACTGTTGAGTTTAAGATAACTCTTAGTCATCCAGTTTTCTATCAAAGAGAGACATTTCTCTAAACTGAGATGATGATCCTTTTTGTTGCAGATGCGAAAATACAGTTGCGTATCGTCTGCATAAGAGTGATAGAGTAGTTCTTGGCTACTGATAATATCAAAGAGAGGGCGAAGATAGATGTTGAAAAGCACCGGTGACAGGGGGGATCCTTGGGGGACTCCACATGACACCGTGCGCTTTTCCGACGTGAAACAACCCAATTTAACTGTTTGTGATCGGTTTTCAAGAAAGGAAGAAAACCATGGTAAATCACCTTCTGCGACTTCTGCTACCTTGGCTAGTCGCATCAGTAACAGTTTGTGGTCTACCGTGTCAAAGGCTGCGCTTAGGTCCAGCAGAACCAGGAGACAAGATTCTCCTTCGTCTGCGGCCTCGAGGGCATCGTCCCATATTTTGAGTAAGGCCGTTTCTGTCCCGTGTCCGGGACGGAAGCCTGATTGTAATGGATCCAGTAGATTGTGGGTATCTAGATGCTGTTGCAGCTGTTGTACCACTACTTTCTCCATTATCTTGGAGAGAACATTTAGGCCTGTTATGGGACGGCGGTGAGTTGGGTCCTTGGGATCCAGGTTAGGTTTTTTCAAGATGGGCTGGATTGTGCCCTCTTTCAACAGGGATGGCACTGTGCCTTCCTTAAATGACTGGTTTATAAGCTGTGTGATGGGTGGTGCCAGGATGTCGGCACATTCCTTCAGCAGTTTGGTGGGGATGATATCATTGGGCGATGTGCTGTTCCGCAAAGCACCAATGATATTTTTTGTGGTATCGATGGAGATCGGTTCCAGAGTGAACTTTGTTGATTGTAGAGCGTTTCTGTGGGTGTTTTGTGGTTGATTGACGGTGGGGTTGAGGGGGGTATTGTTTTGCATGATGCTTTCCCGGATTCTTTCAATTTTGTTGATGAAGAAATCCGATAGTTCATTGCAGAACTCTTGGGTGTCTGAGTTGGGGACTTCAAGACATCCTGGGTTCATGGTCTGGGTGACCATCTTGAAGAGTTCGCGGGGGCGGTTTAGGGCGCTGTTAATCGCCATAGAAAAATGATGTTTCTTGGCTTTGAAGATTTCTTTATGATATCGTGTTGTTATTGCCTTGTAGATGATGAGGTTATCCTCTGCAGGACTTCTTTTCCAGGCGGCTTCCGCCCTTCTGCGCTCTTGCTTCAGAAGCGACAGCTGGTTGTTGAACCAGCCGGACTTTCTTTTTCGGATGCAGGCTTTGCGTTTCGGTGCTACTAAATCGGCTGACTGTAGCAGGGCTGCGTTTATGGCATCCAGTGTATCTGCGGCTGTTTGATGTGGATGGATTGTTTTGATTCTGTTTCCCAAGGTAGATTTGAAGAGTTCCGAATGGAGCTTCTTCTGAGATCTAGCCCAGTGTATTGTCACCGGCTTGGGTGCTTTTATCACTGGGGGAATTTTGGAGATTATGAAATTGATTGCATGGTGGTCTGTCCATGGCAATGGTTCATTTTCTAAAATGCTTATTTTCAGATTTTGTCTGAAAATTAGGTCGAGTGTGTGACCTGAAGCATGTGTTGGCCCGCATATAAGTTGCTGTAGCCCTAATCCCTCCAGGTGATCAATGCAGGCGTCCGCAATGGGATCCTGTGCGGAGTTGGCCCACAGATTAAAGTCCCCGAGCAGCAAAAGGTGTTTGCTGTTAAGGGTATAAGTGGATATAAACTCTGTTAATGATGGCAAAAACTGCGATTTTGGCCCAGGTGGCCTATAGCAGAGGAGAATGTGAACAGTCTCCTGGGGGGAAGTTTGAAGTTGAAGAGTAAGGGTTTCCATGAATAGAAGAGGATTTTGAAGGGCTGGCTTAGTGATTGTAATGCGATCCTTGTGGATCACCGCCAGGCCTCCTCCTCTTTGCCCTATTCTGTTTTCCGTTATAATGCGATAGTTTTCTGGCACCAATTCTCCGAGAAATGCTCTATTTTTAAGGCCTTTTTGTTGACGGCTGGTAATGCTGTTGCGAATTGTCTCAGACCCCGAATAGAGTGCGCAGAGTATCGCAGATTAGCCATTGTCGCCAGTCACATTGTCGTCAGTCTTTCCTAATTGCGGCGGCCGCGAATGAGGCCTGGTCTGGCGCGGATGCGGGAAGAGCCGCGAGACGCCGGACGTGATGGGTGGAAGACTGTCCAAGTGAGCCGTCACTCGTTGAGTCTTCTCTCCCCGATTGGTCCAGAGGAAGGCGAAAAACCCCAGGCGTGCTGTGCCAATCTGCAGCGATCGGGGAAAAAAATTCCTTCCTGACCCCTTAACGGCGATCGGCGCAACCCTGGATCAATTGGCTAGGGGGGTGTGGTGGACCCTGCCTGGCTGCACTATCCCTGGGGAGAGCCGACTGGTTTGAGAGCGTCCTGCTCTCACTATCCCTGGGGTGAGCAGACTAAGATGAGAGCGTCTGCTGCACCGCTGAATCTATATAGCAAGAGTTCCAACTTTATTAGCTGCAAGCTTGTTCTGGATCAGTGATTGAAAAAAAATAATGAAGACTCCTGTCTTACCTCCTGTTTCAAACTCCTGGTTTTTAACTCGCACTTTTGATCAAAGAATGCACTTCTGATCAGAGAGTCCACATGTGAAGCCACCATCAACTGGGAGCCAGCTCCTCTGGGAGCTTGTACAGCCACTTTATACTCACCTGTGACCCAGGAGACCAGGGGGGTGGCCGAGCGTCTGCCGGCCAGTCTGCAGAAGGACAATGCCCGGCAGACCCGCCATCTGGGTCAGATAAAAGAGACTCTGACCCAGATGGAGCACAGCCTGGGTGCAATGAAGGAGTCACTCGGTGATGGGGCCACAAACTCATTGGCGGCCATCACATGTTTGTGGGACCTGAAGACCGCCACAACAGGCGTGGCCCAGGAGGTGACTGCCCTGACCCAGGCTGTGCAGGACAATACCAGGGCTGTGCAGGACAATACCCGGGCTGGCCAGGCCAATACGGCTGCCGTCACTGTCTGTCTCACAAGGATAGCAGTGGCCTTGGAGGGCAGGCCAGCAGGAGGACAGACACCAGGGGAGGCTCCTCCTTCCCGTGCTCACCCACCCCCCCATGAAGATACTCCCTCCCCTGCTCACACCCCCCCCATGAAGATACTCCCTCCCCTGCTCACACCCCCCCCATGAAGATACTCCCTCCCCTGCTCACACCCCCCCCATGAAGATACTCCGGTTGGCCATGGCCGTGGCCGTGCCCGTGGGCAGCCCAGGCGTAGCAATCGCTGCCGCAATTAATTTGCAGGGGTACTTTTGTTTTTTTATTTTTATGATTTTTGTTTATATTTTTATGATTTTGTTTATTATACTGTACTTATGATTTGGTTTATGTGTGTGAATGATGTGTGAATGTGGGGGGGTGGCATTCCTGATTAAATAAGGGTGTCACCCTCAGTTTTGGTGGAGAAGGGATCCCCAGGACCAGGGAGAAGTGATCCCCAGGTCCCTGAATGGTGTATGAATGCACAGTAACAGAATTGGAGCCGTGGCGGGGCGTTACTGCTCCCAAGTACCGGGGGGGGGGTACTTGGATCTAATCCAATTAGATGTGCATGTGATATGTCTGTGCTAGGGACCACAGTGGTGTGCATTCATGCATTCTCATTGTGACATAATTAATGTGTGTGTTTACTGTGCAAAGATGCATTCTGCGAGGCGTCTCCTGACTGCTGTTCCCTCAGAAGAGGGGGTACCCTGGGTTACTAAAGTCACTAGTCTAGCTATGCGCATGGATGCCCCTGGCATGTTGGCATACAGATTGTTGTCCTGCAAGTGTGTGTGCTCAGCTCTTCCTTAATGGTGTTGCTTTAGCTGACCTTTACACGGCATGTGTAAAATTAGGGCTGCTTTTATAAAGTGTAACTTTACACATTGAAACTAACAGAAGCGCACAGGGCGTAATCTACGGCGCACACACTTAATTTTGTGGATCGCCCTATCTCCCTCATTTGCATCTTTGCCTATCAAAACAGCGGCGTGTCTGGCATAATTTGCACACGAAAATGCGCCGGTGTAATTATTTTAGGTAGGACGGAAAAACCTGATTTTAAGGCGTATCTCGTTTTGAGGATCAGGTGCAAAGATACACGCCGTGTAAATTTTAATTACGCCGCGTATCTCGAGTTAAGTCGGCGCATCTGCTTTGTGGATCTGGCCCATTGTTTCTAACTTTTAGGGACTCGTAAATGTCTGGAATAGTACCACTGGATTGCCGTAGGGCCAGTGTGGTGCCTATATGTAAAAAGGGTTCAAAGTCTTTACCAAGTAACTATAGACCTGTTAGTTCAACTTCTATATTCGGGAAGATACTAGAGAGTTTAATAAAAGCAGATAGATGAGTTCTTGCTGGAAAAAAATATTTTAAGCAACAGACAGCATGGATTCATGAAAGACAGAAGTTGTCAAACACGCCTGATTTCTTTTTATGGGAGGTAAGTAAAACCTTGGACAGAGGGGTGGATGTGGACATAATATACTTGGATTTTGCAAAAGCGTTTGACACAGTTCGACCACACATGACTAATGTGTAAGGTAAAGTCTACAAGCTATGGAAGATCAGTATGTAAATGCGTAGAAAACTGCTTAAAAGTCAAAATTCAGAGAGTAGTGGTTATTTATTCATACTCTGAATGGTCTAAGGTTATCAGCGGTGTACCCCAAGGATCAGTGTTGGGACCTTTACTTTTTAATATCTTTATAAATGATATAAAGTCTGGGATTAAAAGTACCATTTCAGTTTTTGCAGATGACACCAAACTATGCAGTGGAATAACGTCCTTACAGGATGTCTCCAACTTACAAGCCAATCTCAATGCACTTAATTGGGCGACTGTGTGGCAAATGAGGTTTAATTTTGATAAATGTTATGTTATGCACTTGGGGGTTAATTATATGCATGCATCATACATAATAGAGGGAGTGCAACTGGAGGAATCCATAGTAGGGAAGGATCTGGGGGTTTTGTTAGATTATAAGTCTAATAATAGCATACAATGCCAACCTGCAGTTTCCAAAGCGAGCAAAGTCCTTTCTTGTAGTAAGAGAGGATGGACTCCAGTGAGAGAGATATAATTTTGCCCCTGTACCAATCATTAGTAAGACCTCATCTGGAATATGCAGTTCAGTGTTGGGCACCAGTTCTCAAAAAAGGACATCGGAGAACTGGAGAAAGTGCAGAGAAGGGCAACCAAACTGATAAGAGGCATGGAGGAGCTCAGCTATGAGGAAAGATTAGAGGAACTGAATGTATTCTCTCTTGAGAAGAGGAGATTAAGGGGGTATATGATCAACATGCACAGATACATAAGTGGCTCATAAAGTGAACTTGGTGTCGAGTTATTCACTTTAAGGTCATCACAGTGGACAAGGGGGCACTCTTTACATCTAGAGGTTACATTGAGATTTCATCTCCAAATACAGAAAGATTTCTTCATAGTAAAGGCTGTGGAAATGTGCAATAGACTCCCTCAAGAGCTGGTTCTGGCCAGCTCAGTAGATTTCTTTAAAAAAAAAAGGCCTGGATTATTTCCTAAGTGTACATAATATAACTGTATACTAACATTTATAGGTAAAGTTGATAAGGGGGAAAATCCTGTTGCCTCTCGGCAAATCAGGAAGGAATTTTTTCCCCTGCTGTAACAAATTGGATCATGCTTTGCTGGGGGTTTTTGCCTTCCTCTGGATCAACTGTGGGTATAGGATTGTGTATATGGGATTGTATGGTGTGTTTTTCTTTTTTTAAGTTGTGTCTTTTTTTAACCTGACTAACTATGTAACTATGTAACAATGCAATTAACACCCAATGACCAATTTTTACACACCTGTTTGACAAGTGCATATAATACATTTTTGTACAGCAAGGCCAACTCTTGTTTTTATCAAGAGTACCTCTATAGGGTTATGGTGTGAAGGCACCACCAACACCCAAAGCCCAATTTTTCCGCACATGTTACTTCTATGCAAAGTCTGCGAAAGAGACACCAGAATTTACTCAAAAAATCTCTAATCTTGTTCCAAGTGCACTAAATTGCACTAAATTGCGGCCTCACCATACAGACTGTCTCCCCAAACCGTTGTTTACAAAATAAATATATATGTCAGTTTTGCTGCAGCAGGTTCTATACACGGCACAGATGCACCACTTTACAGGCACTATATGGGACCCCCAGGCACTATATTTATAGGAAATTTACATCATTTTTGTTTCACTTTAAGCATCAATAAAATCACTGCTCATTTAAAAATGATATATATTTTTTGCATTGTTTCATGTCCCTCAGTGCAGTTCCTGGGCAGTTCCTATACCTTTTTTTGTGGACAATTACTTGCATATAAGCCTTCAAAATGGGCACTTCACCTAGACTTAACCTGTACTGTCGGTGTGCATGGAACTTTGCCTGTGGCAAGCAGCCTCTGTACTAGCAAGGGAGGCCTGCACATATCCTCAGCAGCCCCTCTGGTGGTGAGCACTACACTAGTGTGAGAACAACCATGAACAGGGAAAGGGGACAACCCTGCCATGAATCACCTTGAACTGCAAAGGTTTTGACTGATGCTGTTGTTGAGTAGAAGGCCTTAATCCTCAAACTAAACAATCCAATTCTACTTGTCAAAAGTTTTTTTCTTTTTATTTTTGCATCTGTTGACTGAAGAAGTATGAGGATATTTTCTACTCTTGCCTTAGCCAACAGATCAATGGTTCATATGGTGTTATCACATGTTCAACCCAGCATGTGTCTCATACTCAGAACACCCAGCCTCATGGAGTAGAATCAGACATACAATGGTCTTCTTGAAGAACCAGGCTAGACAAAATTGGGGAGGTGGTCTCGGCAATTGGAAGGTCCTTGCAAATTTGTCATTATGATTAAGTACGTCATGGCACTAGTGTGATGTGAGGCAATATAGGTGAGGGTGAAATGCTAGAGGTGTTTGAGCCAGACAGCCATTCAAAACATTTACAAAGTCAAAATCTATAAGTCAGTAGACTAAAACCCAGGGGGCATGGTAGAGAGGTTTCTTTAAGCTCCCTTATTAGGTATCCTAGAATTGGTACCAAGTAAGTTGTTCTGGCAGGGACTATTCAGGTAAGCACATTGTCTCGTCTTGAATTTTAAGTCTTGTCTCAAAAGAATGGGTTGAAATCGCACTGCTGTTCCTGTATGATTTATGGTGTGAACTGACCGTTAAAGCGGAGTTCAAGCCACCTTCTGAAAATATAAGTCAGCAGCTACAAAAACAGCCACCCACCTGTCCTACAATACAGCAATGTTCTCACCCCAGTCGGTCTCACCCGCCGTCTTTGGCCCCGGCGCTGGCATCTTCACTATGGGCATCCTCACTATGGGCACCCGGCTGTGACAGCTTGTGGCTTTACAGCCGGTTGCCCACTGTGCATATGCGAGTCGTGCTGCACACCGTGAATGGCGGGGTGCAAAAGGCCTTTTAGGTCAGGTCAGAGTCCTCTGATGTGAGTTGTGGCGGAGCTTGGGGATGACTGTGCCATCTGGGAGCATGCCCAGCTAGGCAGAGCAAAGGAATGTACATTGGAAGAGACTGGTATACTAATGAGGGCACCTTGAGGCTACTTGGTGAGGGATGTTGAATGCTATGGACTTATACATGGGAGAAGTGGTCCCAAGTGCCCCTCCCCAGCCCCAGCTTCAGCCTGTGATTGGGTAGTGAAAATCATTCTACTCTCTCCTGCTATCAGCATGTTCCATGTTAACTCATGAATGATCTCTTCGGTACAGCTAACAGGATACTTGTGCTGGGTCTCCCGCCTCCCACTCTGAGCTCTGTTATACACAGAGTTGCAAATAAAAAATGTTAATAAAGGTATTTACACTACTTTAGGTGTAAAAATTGATCTAATGACCCATTACTGAATACAGAACTGCATCATTTGTGGCACAGCCTGGAGTTCAGCTTTAATATCTACAACAACTCAGCATGTGGTAGATAGATTTGCAGAAGTAAAGCCATTTTCATTAACATACAACTATCTCTTGTTTCCAAACTGTTGAAAATATTGTTTTAGGTTCCATTCCATTTTTAAATGCTAACCCCAGCCATTTGATATTGTTACTGATATCAAAATATATTGTCTACATGGGGGTCGTTATATTTTTTTTTTTGTTATCAAGGGCTTTCTTGTTATGGGTCTTGCAGAACATTCCTGCACTCTGCAAAAACAATCAAAGAGGATTATATCCACTGTTTAAGTTTGTGGATTTGATAAACTGTGTTCCAAAAATGTTAACAAAGATATCTTAAATTTAACATTTTTGGAACAGACTGAACATTTTTGTGGTTGGTCCAACTGCTTCCGAACCGTACCAGTTTAGACAAGCTGGTGTGTATTTGCACACTAACAGAATGAAACTCATGAGGACGTACGACAGTCTAATGGCGTTTCATAGATTCTGATAGAACAGCACAAAAAATACTGAACCATACAAAAAAAATAAAACAGAACACTTTCCAGCTAGTCAGCACAACAATCCATTTTAAATAGTTTCAACAATTTTAGTTAAAAACAGAGGTTTTTGTATCAAATGACTGTAAAGCCATACAACAGCATCAAAGCTCTAATGTTAAGAATAGTCCTGAACTCAAAACTTGTTCCAGACTTGGAACATACAGTGGGTAAAATAAGTAGTGAACATGTCACCATTTTTCTAGGTAAATATATTTCTAAGAGCCCATTCACACAAGGGCAACACGACTTCTAGCACGACTTTGGGAGGCAACTTGGACACGACTTGAGTATGAATCATGAGGCAACTTACAAGGCAACTTCAAGTTGCCTCCAGGACAGTACAAGGCAACTTCAAGTCGCCTCCAGGACAGGAGGCTTTCCAGTGGCCAATCAAACAACAATTAGCTCTGTGGAAGGGAGGGGGGAGGGGTTTGCCTGAGAAATGTATGTTATCTTCTTCTATTGTTGCTTCAGTTAAGACAGTGATCAGACTTCTGAGGCAACTTCCATTGAAATCAATGGGTACAAGCTGCCTACAAGTTGCCTAGAAGTCGGATTGAAGTAGTACAGGAACCTTTTCTGAAGTCGGAGCGACTTCCGTAGTGTACATTAAGACGGCTCCCATTCACTTCTATTAATTTTCTCGACCGCGCGACTTGGGACGACTTGGGTCAACTTGGGGCGACTTGAAGTCGGATCCCAGGTTGCCCCAGTGTGAACCGGCTCTCAAGGTGTTATTGACATAAAATATTCACCATTTATCGACAACAACCAATGTAATCCATACATACAAAGAAACCAAAACAAATACGTTCAGAAATTTAGTTATGTGTAATAAAATGGAATGACACAGGGAAAAAGTATTGAACATGCTAACTGAAATTTATTTAATACTTCGTACAAAAACCTTTCTTGGTAATGACATCTTCAAGGTGCCTCCTGTATGGAGAAACTAGTCGAATGTATTGCTCAGGTGTGATTTTGGCCCATTTTTCCACACAGTTTTCAAATCTTTTCGTGGGCCTCTTCTATGAACTCTGTTCTTTAGTTCTTTCCATAGATTTTCTATTGGATTCACGTCAGATGATTGGCTGGGCCATTCTAGAAGTTTTTATTCTCTTTCTTTGAAACAATTTTGAGTTTCCTTGGCTTTGTGTTTGGCATCATTGTCTTGCTGAAATGTCCACCCTTGTTTCATTGTCATCCAGGAGTCAAGTTCTGGGGAAAAAAGTGTGGGAACTCCCACCCAAGATCCACTCCCCCACCAAAAAAAAAAATGACACGCTCATATGCATAATTACTAAACCGTATGTTTTTGTGTTTTTTTTTCGAAAAAAGAAGCAAGTTCTTTCTAAATCCCACGATAACTCACGGCAGACCTCCCAATGTCTCCTGGGAACAATGACAAAAGCTCCCAGGAGACATTACGGCATCGAGAAAGTGACGGAATATCCGCACACTACCCGATGAATCCACATACAGGAAGCGGCCTGTAACATAAAGGATTACTAAGGTTCGCCTGCCCCGACAGTGACTCGAGCTGGGCATCGCCGCTTAGTGAAGGATTGGCTCGGGCGGCTCGGCTGCTCTCGGCTGCTCTAGTCCTGCAAAGGGAACTGAGTTCCTGCTGTGAAAAAAGTGCAGGAACTCTGTTCCCACGCGTTCCCGCAGGACTTGAGCCCTGTTGTCATCATCCTGGTAGATAGTAGCAGATTTTTATCAAAAATGTCTTAGTACATTTTTCCATTCATTCTTCCCTCAATGATATGAAGTTTGTCAGGACCATATGCTGAAAAACAGCCCCATACCATGATGTTCCCACCTCCACTCTTCACTGTTGGTATGGGGGTTTTTGGGGTGATGTGAGATTTGACCCACTACATGATGTGTATTATGGCATCCAAAGAGTTCAGTTTTGGTTTCATCTAACCAGACTATATTCTCCTAGTATTTCACAGACTTGTTTAAATGTTGTGCAACAAACTTTAAACAAGCTTCAACATGCTTTTTCTTCAGCAATGGAGTCGTGCGTGGTAACCGTGCATACAGGCCATGGTGTTCGAGTGCATTACTCATTGTTTTCTTTGAAACAATTTTACCTGCTATTTCCAGGTCTTTCTAAAGCTCTCCACAAGTGGTCCTTGGCTTTTAAACAACTCTTCTGATAATTCTTTTCAATCTGTCTGGGTCGTGGCCGGTTGATTGGGAAATTATGTTCTTTTTACTTCCAGATTATGGCCTCAACAGTGCTCACTGGAGCTTTTGGAAGTTTAGAAATCCTTCTGTAACCAATGCCATCAGTACGCTCTGGTGTTTCAAAGGTCTTGAGAGAGCTCTTTGCTCTTACCCATCATGAGATTTTTCTAGTTTGACACCCTGGTAATGAGCCATCAGTTGAGACAGAACCAGCTGATATTAATTACTGATATATTTCAGCTGGTGTCTTGGCTTTCCATATTTTTCCTTTTCTTTATGTGTTCAATACTTTTTCCCTGTGTCATTGCATTTTATTACACATAACTTAATTTCTGAACTTATTTGTTTTGGTTTCTTTCTATGTATGAATTGCATGGGTTGTTACCGACATGTAGTGAAATTGTTGATGTCAATAGCACTATATATAAATATATATTCATAAATTTGTGGCATTTGTGGTTGAGGCTCTTTATCTTCTCAGATTGTAAAGCTGCCCATTCCTCTTGACAACAAGCCTCCAGTTCCTGTAAATTCTTGGGCTGTCTTGCATGAACTGCACGTTTGAGATCTCCTCAGAGTGGCTCAATGATATTGAGGTCAGGAGACTGAGATGGCCACTCCAGAACCTTCCCTTTATTCTGCTGTAGCCAATAACAGGCCGAGTTGGCCTTGTGTTTTGGATCAATGTCATGTTGGAATGTCCAAGTACGTCCCATGCGCAGGTTCCTGGCTGATGTATTCAAATGTTTCTCCAGTATTTTTTGATAACATACTGCATTCATCTTGTCAACAATTGTGATCAAATTTCCTGTGTCTTTGTAGCTCACACATCACCAAAACATAACAGATCCACCTCTGTGTTTCACAGTAGGAATGGTGTACCATTCATCATAGGCCTTGTTGACTCCTTTCCAAATGTATAATTTATGGTTGTGACCAAAAGCAAAATTTTGGTCTCGTAACTCCAAATGACTTTGTGGCAGAAGGTTTGAGGCTTGTCTCTGTGCTGGTTGGTGTATTGTAAGCGGGATACTTTGTGGCATTTGCGTAGTAATGGCTTTCTTCTGGCGACTCGACCATGCAGCCAATCTTTCTTCAAGTGCCTCCTTATTGTGCATCTTGAAACAGCCACACCACATATTTTCAGAGAGTCCTGTAATTCACCTGAAGTTATTTGTGGGGTTTTCTTTGCATCCCAAACAATTTTCCTGGCAGTTGTGGCTGAAATCTTAGTTGGTCTACCTGACCATGGTTTGGTTTCCAACAGAACCCTTCATTTTCCACTTCTTGATTACAGTTTGAACACTGCTGATTGGCATTCTCAATTCCTTGGATATCTTTTTATATCCCTTTCCTGTTTTATACAGTTCAACTACCTTTTCCCTCAGGTCCTTTGACAATTCTTTTGCTTTACCCATGACCCAGAATCCAGAAACGTCAGTGCAGCTCTGGATGAAAGATGCAAGGGTCTGTCAGGCATCCAGAAATGCATTGGGCTGGCGCTGCTTCAAATTTAGGGGAAAGTCTGAGAGTTAGTTGACTCAGACAGGTATGATTTTGAGCAAATTTGACTTCTGTTCCAGCCATGGCTGTGCTGTGAGTGACCACTATTGTTCGCCTGGGGTGTCATTCATACTCCAGGCCAAGGGTGGCAGCAGCTAGGTCAAGGTGATTTGGGTATTTCCACTCGGCAGCCAATCAGTGGGGGTTGATCATCCCGCTGTGCATGCTGGGGGGGTACTTAAGGGACAGACGTCTATGGCCGGGGTCGTCGCCGATCCTGGGTTTGTTGTCCCACAACCCTATTGTGTGGCCCTCCTGGCCGGGGGTGCATGTTCCTGTAATCCTGGCTTTGGATCACGTTGGTCCGGGGTTGTGATCTTCTGAGTAGGCCCAGTAAGCAGTTTGGGTCTACGCTCTTAAGCGTGATCCTGTGCTGTCCGTCCTGAGGGAGGAAGCCGCTTGATGAAGGACCTATCTTGGAGATGACCGAGCACGAGGCTGGTGTCTCAAGTGAGGCCTTAAACTTCATCGAAGGATGCACCGTTTACTGAAAGGCTTGATGGTGATTGCCTGTCAGTTTCAAGTTCTGCAAGAAGTCAATCTGGAGAGATCCTGGTGCTGAATCCTGTGCTACGAGGATTCCAGACCAAAAGTACCTCCATCTGTGGGAAGGTCTGTGGCAGAGACTGTACCATGTTCCGTGCGGCATTCTGGCTGCTAGGTTAGTGAGAGAAACCTATGAGGAGGGTGCAGATCAACTGGGAATAAGGATGGCCAAAAAGTTAGAGGGGTTTTTAAACTAGGCGACGGGGGGGGAGGGTCCAGAGATAGAGATAGTCAGTGTGGAACATATTCAAGAGGGTATTATTAGGGGCATTAGTGGTAGGGTAACCAAAGCACATAAACCCAAGGTAAGTAGAGTAGCAGGTCCTAGTTGCAATCTCGGAACACCCAAGAGGATAGTATGTGACCGGTCAAAATATATCAATGCAGTAAAGTGTTTGTTCACCAATGCCAGAAGTCTGCCAAGCAAAATAGGTGAGTTGGAAGCTCTGGTGCATCAGGAGAGCTATGATGTAATCGCTATTGCTGAAACTTGGCTTCATTCCTCACATGACTGGGCTATTAATATTCCTGGCTATGTACTCTTTCGGAAAGACAGGGTAAAAAGGAAAGGTGGAGGGGTCTGTCTCTATGTGAGAAGTGATCTTAAAGCGAGTGTGAAATAGGACATGGTGGATGGAGAGTGTGATGAGTCTGAAGCATTATGGGTGGATCTGCATACAGATGTGCATAGTTCAAAGTTAATCATTGGAGTTTGTTATAGACCACCCAATGTTAATGAGGAGGTGGAGACTCAGCTCCTTGC
This sequence comes from Rana temporaria, assembly GCF_905171775.1. Taxonomy (NCBI): domain Eukaryota; kingdom Metazoa; phylum Chordata; class Amphibia; order Anura; family Ranidae; genus Rana; species Rana temporaria. The sequence goes on from NC_053489.1 coordinate 53,818,013, forward strand.
ACAGATGGAAAGGGCTGCAAGGGCTGGGACGGTGATAATAATGAGGATTTTAACTAGCCAGAAATTAACTGGAGTAATGGCACTGCTGGGACAGTTTTTTTTTTTTTCCAAAATTCTTTTATTACTTTTTTTCCAAGACAATACGATAAATATAACATCAAAGCAACATACAGACTGACAACATACGTATATGGTCTCAATAAATACCCCTTATACTAGGAAGAAAAAAAAAAAGAAAGAGAAGAGGAGACATCTTCTACCAATACTACTCCTGGAGTTTCTCCCTTCCATTATACCCCCAGGTCTAATTTTCTCTTTATATTTTCTATGGGGGGCATCTGGGGACAGGGCCATAATACCCATGGTGGAGAGGAGAAAAAAAGGCGAGGGGGGGGGGGGGGAAAGGGGTAGAGATAAAAAAACAGAAAAAAAAAAGAGGTCGTGAAAAGTGAGGAAACAAAGAAAAATTATTCTGGAGCGAATTTCCCTTGTTGTGTATCTAATTAAGTGAGAAAAGAAAGAGAGAAAAAAGAAAAAAAGAGAGAAAGAAGGGGAGTAAAAAGGAAAAACAGTTCCCCTATATTGTGAGAAATAGCCAGAACAAAAACAAACAAACCATAAAAAAAAAAAAAAAAAAAAAAAGATCGTGAGAGGTGAGGAAACAAAAATAAATTATTCAGGGGGGGGTTAATTCCCCTTGTTTTGTATTTACTTAAGTGTGAAAAAAATGGATAACGTTATTCTAAGGGGGGCTTACTACCCCTTGTTGTGTATATACTTAAGTGTGAAAAAAAAAAAAAAAAGAAGAAGAGAAAAAAAATTATTATAGGGGGAGAAAAATCTCCCCTATTGTGTAGATACTACTATTGTGAAAAGAGAATAACTACATGGGGGATACTTCCCCTTATTATATGTGTACTCAGAGAAAGATCAGGAAAAGGAAAAAAAAAATAAAGAAAAAAAAATATAGAAAGGGGGGGGGGGGGGGGGGTTGGGGGCACACAGGAAGAAATTCAGAAACTGCTGGGACAGTTAAAGGGCAACAATTTATAAACCTATTGCAGGACAATTTTATGGTCCAGCTTATTGAGGCCCCAACTAGGAATGGTGCTCTGTTGGACCTGGTAATCTCAAACCATGCAGAGCTTATTACTAATGTTCAGATAAAGGAACACCTGGGTAGCAGTGACCATAACATGATTTCATTTGATGTTAGCTGTAAGCAAAAATCACATATGGGAAAGATAAAAACACCTAATTTCAAGAGTGCAAATTTTTCAAGGATGAGGGCTGCTCTCCAGGACATAGACTGGGAGAGAATATTGGCATCAATGGCAACAGAACAGAAATGGGAATTCCTCAAAAAGACTGTTTGTGAACTCACTGCAAAGTATATTCCCATGGGCAATAAGTTTAAAAGGCTAAAAATAAAACCCTTGTGGCTCAGTTAAAAAAGCTATAAACTATAAGAAAAGAGCTTAAAAAAAATGAAGGAACACTAGTGTCGTTTAAATGTTACAAAGAATCTAACAGGATATGTAAAAAGGAAATCAAGGATGCAAAAATTCAAAATAAACGTCAGATTGCAAAAGATAGTAGGACAAACCCCAAGAAATTCTTCAAATATATTAATAGTAAAAAGGTCAAGTCTGAGCATGTAGGCCCCTTACAAAATAATCTAGAGTGGGTGACTGGGGACAAAGAGAAGGCAAATTTATTAAATGCTTTCTTCAGCTCTGTGTATACAAAGGAGCATGGGGAAGCTCATGTTCATAATGGGGGTGGTAGTGACAAAGCCCCAAATGATACACAATGGCTCAAAATAGATATGGTCCAGAAATATTTAGACAGAATAAAGGTGGATAAAACACCTGGGCCCGATGGCATCCCCCCACGGATCCTAAAAGAATCAAGGATCAGTGTTGGAACCCTTACTTTTTAATATATTTATAAATTATATTGGCTCTAAGATAAAAAGTAAAATTTCTGCCTTTGCAGATGACACCAAGCTATGTAGTGGAATAACGTCCTTACAGGATGTCTCCAATTTACAAGCCGACCTCAATGCTCTGTCTAATTGGGCGACTAAGTGGCAGATGAGGTTTAATGTTGATAAATGTAAAGTTATGCAGTTGGGGGCTAAGAATATGCATGCGTCATACATACTAGGGGGAGTACAACTGGAGGGATCCGTAGTGGAGAAGGATCTGGGGGTTTTGGTAGATCATAAGCCCAATAATGGCATACCTCTCTTGTATTAAGAGAGGTTTGGACTCCAGAGAGAGAGAGATATAATTTTGCCCCTAATCATTAGTAAGACCTCATCTGGAATATGCAGTTCAGTTTGGGGCTCCAGTTCTCAAGAACGATATTGGGGAACTGGAGAAAGTGCAAAGAAGGGCAACCAAACTGATAAGAGGCATGGAGGAGCTCAGCTATGAGGAAAGATTAGAGGAACTGAATCTATTCACTCTTGAGAAGAGGAGAATAAGGGGAGATATAATCAACATGTACAAATATATAAGTGGTCCATATAGTGAACTTGGTGTTGAGTTATTCACTTTACAGTCAACACTGAGGACAAGGGGGCACTCTTTACATCTAGAAGAAAAGAGATTTCACCTCCAAAATACAGAAAGGTTTCTTCACAGTATGAGCTGTGAAAATGTGGAATAGACTCCCTGCAGAGGTGGTTCTGGCCAGCTCAGTAAAGTGCTTTAAGAAAGGCCTGGATAGATACTTTCCTAAATGTACATAATATAACCGGGTACTAACATGTATAGGAAAAGTTGATCCGGGGAATATCCGATTATTAAAAGTCACTTGCTAAAAAAAAGTGTAGCTGCTCCTCTCCCCCTCCTCTCCTCGGCGCCGTCATAGCAACTATGGGCAACCGACCATGACAGCTTATGGCATGCGGGAGTTGCGCTGTGCTCTGCCATTGGCCAGCCAATCTTCTGGCACCTGCGTTGTGTCCTGGAAGATCGCTGGCAGGGAGGGGCCACCTGGGGCAAGAGGAGGAGTCGCCTAGGTGGCCAAAAAGAGGAAAGAGGAAGTGGGACAGGAAGCCCTACTAAAAATAAGGTACACCCCCCCCCCCCCAAAAAAAAATCACATGCCAAATGTGGCATGTCAGGGGGCAAGGAGTGCTTAAAGCGTAAGTTCCACTTTTGGGTGGAACTCCACTTTAAAAAGAGTAAACACAGTTGATTATTATTATTATTATTATACAGGATTTATATAGCGCCAACAGTTTGCACAGCGCTTTACATCAGGGGAGACAGTACAGTCACAATACAAATCAATACAGGAGGGATCAGAGGGCCCTGCTCAATAGAGCTTACAATCTTTGTTACAGTCAAGTGTAACAAAGGGTAGTAGCTGTGGGGGATGATCAGATGGACTCAAATGAAAATACAGATGTTAGGTGTGGGAAGGGTAAGCTTCTCTGAAGAGGAGGGTTTTCAGGGATCCTCTGAAAGCTAATAGAGAAGGAGATAGGTGGATAGATTGGGGTAAGGAGTTCCATAGGCTTGGAGAGGCTCTGGAAAAGTCCTGGAGACGAGCATGGAAGCAGGTGATGAGAGAACTAGAAGGTAGGAGGTCTTGAGAAGAACGAAGAGAATGATTAGATTGGTATTTAGAAAATAATTCAGTGATGTATCTGGGGGCAGAGTTGTAGATGGCTTTGTAGGTAATAGTTAGTAGTTTGAATTAATTTTTTTGGGTGAGCGGAAGCCAGTGGAGGGATTGACAGAGGGGAGTAGCAGAGACAGAGCGGTTGGTAAGGTGGATGAGTCTGGCAGCAGCATTCATGATGGACTGAAGGGGGGTTAGAGTATGCAGAGGTAAGCCAATGAGGAGGGAGTTGCAGTAATCAAGGCAAGAGATGACCAGGGAGTGAATTAAGAGCTTTGTGGTGTCATTGGTTAGAAAGGGGCGTATTTTGGAGATGTTGCGAAGGTTGAGGCGGCAAGATTTGGACAGTGATTGAACGTGAGGCTTAAAGGACAGTTCAGAGTCCAGGACTACTCCTAGGACCTTGACATGTGGGGATGGGCTGATAGTTGTGCCATCAATTTTGACAGAGAGATCAGGGGAAGAGGTACGTGGGGGAGGGAAAATGATAAGTTCCGTTTTGGATAGATTGAGTTTGAGGAAGTGGTGCGACATCCAAAGTGATATATCTGATAGTAAATTAGTGATACGTGAGGAAAATGAAGGAGTAAGTTGAGGGGTAGAGAAATAGATTTGAGTGTCATCAGCGTAAATATGGTATTGGAAGCTGTGGGAGGCTATCAGCTGACCCAGGGAGGGGGGGTAGATTGAAAATAGGAGAGGTCCAAGAACAGAACCTTGGGGGACCCCAACAGAGAAGGGAAGAGGAGAGGAGGAAGTAGAGTTGTAAGTAATGCTGAAGGTGCGGTTGGATAAGTAGGTAGAGAACCAGCGAAGAGTACAGTCAAGGTGTGGAGTTTTTTGAGGAGGAGTGGGTGGTCAACCGTATCGAAGGCGGCAGAGAGGTCCAGGAGTAGGAGCACAGAATAGTGTCCCTTAGTTTTGGCTGTTAGTCTATCGTTTGTTAGTTTTAGGAGAGCATTTTCTGTGGAATGTTGAGGACGAAATCCAGACTGAAGGGGATCAAGAAGGTTATTATCAGCAAGGTGGACACTCAGTCGGTTGTAGACTAGACATTCAAGGAGTTTGGATAAAAAGGGGAGCAAGGAGATGAGGCGTAGGTTGTCAAGATTGGATGGGTCCAGTGAGGGCTTTTTAAGTATGGGGCTGACTAGTGCTTGTTCAAAGAGTTAGGGAAGATGCCAGAAGAGAGGGAGAGATTGAAGATATGGGTTAGAGAGTATAGAATAAGCCAGAGAGTGAACGTAGCATTTGCGAGGAAACAGGATCCAGAGCGCAGGTGGGAAAGATGGACGTTAGCAAGTAATTTAGCGACCTTGTCTATAGCGGTGGGGTTGAAAGAGGGAAGTAATGACTGTACCTGCGTGCATGAGGTGTGAAATGCGAATTGTATCAATCTTCTGTTTGAAGTGATTGGCAATCTTCTGGCCGGTGATTGAGTTAGTGGGTGGAGGCAATGGAGGACGAAGGAGAGGGTTGAAGGTAGAGAAGAGTTGACGGGGACGGGATGATACGTTTTTAATGAGGGTGATGAAGTTGGTCTGCTTGGCAGCGAGGAGGCTGGAATTGTATATTTGGAGGGCAGATTTATACTGGACGAAGTCTTCCTGGGATTCACTCTTGCGCCACTGGCGCTCGAGAGCACGGCTGTGTTTTTCAGACTTCTAGTATCATCTGTTTGCCAGGGTTGAAGGGGACGGAGCCTTATTATGCGTGTAGTGAGGGGGGCCAGTCTGTCCAGTGATGCTAGAAGTGAAGTGTTGTAGACAGAAGTGGCTAGGTCAGTGCAGGACAGGGATGCGATTTTGTCATAGAGGTGGTCAGTCAGAAAGTGTAGAAGAGAAGTGTTGATATGATGAAGGTTTCTATGAGTAATTGTTAGGCATTTGGAGGGAGAGGAGATGGAGGAGAGGGAGAGAGTGAAATTAATAAGGTAGTGATCAGAGAGGGAAAAAAGAAAGAGAGAGAAGGCGCCTCAGGATTAGTGCATGTAAAACTTTAATCATACAAAAGTACAGCATCCACTTACAGTGAAGTAGCAGAAGAACGGCATGTTAAAGAAAAGTCCCTTAGGTGTTGTCAGTCCGCGCTCGATGGTGGAGATCGCCTGTTGTTTTTTTCCGGGTGGTTCAATCCAAAAACGATCATGCAGTGAGATCCAGCAGGTTTACTGCAGCGTTGTGGATGGGTTTGGAGGAAAAAACGTAGGCCGTGGTGACGTCACTAGCATCCTAGTGACGTCACCGCGGCCTAAGTTTTTTCCTCCAAACCCATCCACAACGCTGCAGTAAACCTGCTGGATCTCACTGCATGATCGTTTTTGGATTGAACCACCCGGGAAAAAAACAACAGGCGATCTCCACCATCGAGCGCGGACAGACAACATCTAAGGGACTTTTCTTTAACATGCCGTTCTTCTGCTACTTCACTGTAAGTGGATGCTGTACTTTTGTATGATTCAAATTTTACATGCACTAATCCTGAGGCGCCTTCTCTCTCTTCCTTTTTTCTGTATATTGGAGCTCTGCTTTTATCTCCCCAACTTGTGAAGGCTCTGCCCCGGATTATAGACTGTCACCATCTGCTTCTGCAAAGGACTGCATCCCTTTCACCATAACCATGCTCCCTGCTCCAGCCCAATTCTAAGGTTCATTTATTTGTCATTTTATTTGTCATTTTATTTTTGTTCCATGCCTACAAACCCACACACAGGAAGGTTTTTTTATGCATTTCGATTCATTGTTAGCCACTTCTTTTTCATTGTGTTTTCAGCGCCACTATCCAATTTTTTTGTGATCAGAGAGGGGGTAAGGATAGTTGGAGGGGTTGCATGGAATGCATAGGTGGTAAAAGACAAGGTCAAGGGTATTGCCTTCAGAGTGAGTAGGAGCATGTATCCATTGCTTCAGATCAAAATAGGTGGTTAGACTGAGAAGTTTGGGAGTTGCAGAAGTGTTAGCATTAGTAGGGATGTTGAAGTCGCCAAGAATGATTGTGGGGATTTCAGAAGAGAGAAAGTAGGGTAGCTAGGCAGAGAAGTCATCAAGAAAGGAGGATACTGGACCAGGGGGCAGGTAGATCACAGCTATCCTTAGAGAAACTGGAGAGGAGAGACAAATGCAATGTGCCTCAAATGAGGAGAGTGCCAGAGAGGGAGGTGGGTGAAGTACCTGAAAGGTGCTATGTGGGGCTAAAAGGATTCCAACACCCCCTCCTTTGTGTCCACTGGGTCTGGGGGAGTGAGTCAAAAGAAGACCACCCTGGGATAGAGCAGCAGAAGACGCAGTGTCAGATTCGTGAAGCCAAGTTTCAGTAATCGTGAGTCGATTAAATGAGTTAGCGATAAAGAGATCGTGGAGGGAGGTGAGTTTGTTACAGACAGAGCGAGCGTTCAAAAGGGTGCAAGAGAAAGGGTGTCTGGTCTTGGGAAGAAGAGAAATGGGAACTAGATTGTGTGCATTGCGGCTGCATCCAGAGGGTGTAGGGTAATGGGTGCGTTGAGCACAGTTAGATGAAGGAGAGCCAGGGTTTGGGGAGACATCACCAGAGGATAATAGAAGCAGAAGGGTGAGGGAGGTAGTTGATTGATAATAAATGGCTTCAGCCAAACACTAACCATGAGTGAAAGAAAAGTTTTCGTGTTATTCATATTCTCAGAAAAATGACCAAGAAATCATAAATTCTGCCAGGGTATGTAAACTTATGAGCAAAACTGCATATCCTGAAAGTGTAGCAGCTGTTCTCTTACATAAAGCAATTGGAATTTTAGGTTTTGTGCCCTTTTAAAATGAAAACACAAAAATACCTGTAGGCCATAAAAGTGATAAAACTGTGCGCAGCTAATAGAGTATGACGTACTCAATGCATGCAGACTTAAACCTGGTCTGTTTTAAAGAAACATTTCATACTTTATTTCCAACAATCTTATCTCTTGTTGTGCTTTTTGGCCTGAAACAACTATTACGGCATGCACCTGTGTATTAAATCACAAAAACCTGCTAAGACCCATTCATTCTACAATAATTTTCCAAGTACGCCCTACAATGTATGTTATACATCAAGGTAAAATTAAATCCTTTGCTAATACAATTCTCACTCATTTAATCCAAAGTATATTTGCTGTTGGTTAATGTTCTCTTAAAGCATAGGTCCACACAAAAAGTGAACCTCCGCTTTTCGGACCCCCCCCCCCCCCCCCCTGGTGTCACATTTGTCACCTTTCAGGGGGGAGGGGGGTGCAGATACCTGTATAATACAGGTATTTGCACCCACTTCCGGGAACCCCCCTCCCGCTGTCTTCTGGGAAACACACTGGTCCCAGGAGACAGCGGGGACCAGTGAGGACGGGCCGCACTGCTCACGCTTGCGCAGTAGGGAACCGGGCAGTGAAGCCGCAACGCTTCACTTCCTGATTCCCTCAACAAGGATGACGGCGGGGGCAGCCGAAAGATGAGCGATTGCTCAGCCTCGGCTGCCGACATCGCGGGCGTGCTGGACGGGTAAGTGTCCATTTATTAAGAATCAGCAGCTACAGTATTTGTAGCTGCTGGCTTTTAATATTTTTTTTTTGTGGGACCTCCGCTTTAAATCCTATATATAGGAGAGCTGTACAGAAATTAATGCAAAAGTGGGATAACCTTTTTATTACTTAACTTACATAAGTTATTCAAATATTACTGGTTGATAGAGTAATGCTTCCTCAATCTCTTCCTCAGTTATATCTGTAAGACTATATACATTTAGCCAGGTTTTTTTTCGCTCAGAAAAATAAGTGCTGGGACTCAACCACGCCCCCTGCAGAACAGCCCCGAATGGTGGGTTTGGCCCCACCCACGCCCATAATGGGAAAAATAATTCAAGCAAGAAAAATGGCTGCAGAAAATGCACGGAACTAGCACACAGGTGATCAGCAAAACGTCCAGGGCACCCTCCTCACCCATCAGACATATTCAACCAATGCAAGAGGGGGGAGTGAGGGGGAGGTGAGAAAGAGAGAGGGGTAATAGAGAGATCTGATGATGCCAACATTAGTATTAATCACAGGAAAATTAGGCAGCCGCGAGGCCCCCGTGAGTGCGAGGACATAGGCGACCGCCTAATTAGAGAGCCGCCTCTGCTCCCCATGCTGTTGAAGATTGCAGATAATAGCTAGTCAATGATTGTACAGGTCACCAAAATGTCTTCTCTCTGTAAAATTCATCTGCACATGCATGGACAGGAGACATAACCTCCATATACATAACCAGTTTCTATACACAAACAAGCAATATTTAAGGACTTCTTTTTGTCAGGATATTTGACCCAGTGTACCAGAGAAACTCTCCAAAGTACCTCTTCAGATCCAACGTGTGATCTTAAGTATTTTTTGGACCGTAAAGTAGAAATAAAAAAATTACTTTGATCATAAAGCGGAACAAAAAATTGATTTTGACCTTTAATACAGTTCACTCCTCATATAATTACAAGCCTAATACTTGATGCTTGACTCAGTCTGTCTCTGACTAGTGTTTCCCTAAAACATTCAGTCTCATTCTCCCTCTGGAAACACTGAAGCCTTCCGACATTTACATGTTGCCTTGTTTGAAGGTTTGCATTAGCAGAATGCCTTACAAAGGAAATTGCACACATACCAGGCCCAGGACAGCTGGAGAGGTGGGGACGGAGGAGCTTGGTAGTCCCTGCTAACTTGGATTTCCATGAGGAAGTGATTCCAGTGTGTCTGAAAGATGGTTTTGGGTAATTACACATTTTTACGGTAAAAGGAGAGGGATGGTTTCAAAGTTAACATGCGATTCTTTTGATGCATAATAACTCACTCTGGCAGCCGAGTTTAAACCACCTCCAAGCCTACTGTAGAGTGGAATGTCTGCAATGAGAACGAATGGGCAACAACATTGTGGCATGTGCTCAAACACCGTGCAATGCTGAAGCCAGAATGAGAAACAAATACTTCAAAAGCTAAATTTATCTCTTTTTGCATTTCTTAACCATTCTATCCCTCCTGTCTGTCTATTTCACCTATCTGTCTTTGTGGATATTTTAATCTATCTATCTATCTATCTATCTATCTATCTATCTATCTATCTATCTATCTATCTATCTATCTATCTATCTATCTATCTATCTATCCATCCAGCTCTCTATCTATCCCAAGTTCAGGAGTTATGACTATCTCCTATTTGAGAGTGTATCTAACCAGCCCAATAACATCAAGTGATGCCCCCAATTCTGAGGTTTACTTGTTAAAAATGGGCTGCCTTTGACCTTAGGGTAATTTAGTCACTCAGTACCTTGAGGATAGAACTGCATATGTGCCACTATCACTATCAAGTCAGATTCCCAATGGATTCTTGATCGCAGTGGCGGCTGGTGCTCAAAATTTTTAGGGGGGCGCAAACAAAATGAAAAAAAAAAGACAATTGCAGCCTCACTGTGCCCATCAAAGGCAGCCACTGTGCCCATCAAATACAGCCACTGTGCCATGCCATCAATTGTCGCCACTGTGCCATCAATTGTCACCACTGTGCCATCAATTGTCACCAATGTGCCATCAATTGTCACCACTGTGCCCATCAATTGTCACCACTGTGCCATGCCAAACGCAGCCACTGTGCCATCAAATGCAGCCACTGTGCCATGCCATCAATTGTTACCACTGTGCCCACATAAATTGTCGCCACTGTGCCCACATCAATTGTCCCCACTGTGCCCACATCAATTGTCCACACTGTGCCCACATCAATTGTCCCCACTGTGCCCACATCAATTGTCCCCCACTGTGCCCACATCAATTGTCCCCCCACTGTGCCCACATCAATTGTCCCCCCCCCCCCTGCCCGGCACTTACCTTTTTGGGGTTCGCCATCCTCCTTCCACGGTCCCTCTATGTCTTCTGCAGCCCTCGATGATGCTTCAGCCAATTAGGTTACTGATAACCAGAATCAGTGAACCTGATTGGCTGAGACGGCCATCAGTCTTATCCAAGTGACGTAGCCCACTACGTTCCGAGGATAAGACATCCGGGAGCTGAAGGGCTGTACTAGGCACTTCCGCACAGCCAACCAGCTGTCCTTATTCAGATAATCGGCGCCCAATGTCCGGTTATCTAAACAGGCTGGCCACAATAACATACACTCATGCAATGCATGAGTGTATGTTATTTGCTATTTGCACGGCGCTGCAAAACAAATTTAAAGGCCCCGTTTTTTTTTTTTTATGACTACAGGAGGGGGGGGGGGGGGGGGGTGCCACTGCTTGATCGTTCCGAAGATCTATTTGAAGAAACACAATATATGTGTGAAACTTTGTCACCCTTTCGTCTGTGTCATAGTCCGGGTGGCAACCTTTCAATAAACCTGTTGGACAGATGTTGGTGTGCAGCTAATCATGACTGCTGAGCCGCAATGAGCCCAGGTACAATTAACTGTAACATACTGTAGATGTATATAAAACCTTCCCCCTTGCCCGCTCACCCTAGTAAATAAACACACTTACAACCATTAGGTTGGAAAGGGCAAGGCCACAGCTTTATTAAAGGGGTTGTAAAGGTAAAAAAAAAAATTCCCTAAATAGCTTCCTTTACCTTAGTGCAGTCCTCCTTCACTTACCTCATCCTTCCATTTGGCTTTTAAATGTCCTTATTTCTTCTGAGAAATCCTCACTTCCTGTTCTGTCTGTAACTCCACACAGTAATGCAAGGCTTTTACCCTGGTGTGGAGAAAGCCTCTTGAGGGGGGAGGGGGCGAGCAGGAGGGTCAGGACACTCTCTACTTTGCAGATAAAGGAGCTGTGTGTTAGTGGGCGTCCTGACACTCCTGCTCGCCCCCTCCCCCCTCAAGAGGCTTTCTCCACACCAGGGTGAAAGCCTCGCATTACTGTGTAGAGTTACAGACAGAAGAACAGGAAGTGAGGATTTCTCAGAAAAAATAAGGACATTTAAAAGCAAAATCGATGAGGTAAGTAAAGGAGGACTGCACTAAGGTAAAGGAAGCTATTTAGGGGGGAAACAATACTTTTACAACCCCTTTAAATCCAAACATAACATGTGAACACTTTCAACCAGTGCCAGTCACTGTTTCAAACAGAGCCAGTTGTACTGTGAGCACACAATTCCAAAAAGGGGGGGCTGTCCTTACCATAAGTGCTGGACAGGCTTCCGATTTTCATCAAGGGCATAGCCCAATTACAGCCATCTTATGCTGGCAAGGTCAAAAAAACGCAGCAAGCTGTGACATACCATAGAAAAAAGGGACGTGAGGGGGGAAGCTCTTCCAAACACGTTTCTTAAAAGACCCAGAATTCCCTGGGGCAATACTTTTACCGAGCTCAGGCCCAGCCCACCTAACAACCAATTCTTGGTGACCACTCAGCCACCTTGTCCTGTACCTGGCCATTTCCCCATCAGTCAAGGCTCTCTTTCCCTAAGGGGCTCAAGAGGCCTACATTTCTATTTGGTCTTCTTGATAGATCTGCCCACCATTAAGCTAGTCACTGGGGTCTCAATATCCACCATTATTAAGTCATAACATGGGAGTAGTAATTTATTGAGTGATCTTTGGGGTATAGAGGGTCTGGGGCAAATTGCACACATCACACAATCCATGTGGGTTGGTATATGGATTACAAGAAAAATGGTCGGCACTCGGGATAGCATCCAAAAATAATCTTCCTTTATTGGAAAATTTAGCTGTACATGCTTTTTCAATAAAGTAAGATTATTTTTGGATGCTATCCTGAGTGCTGACCATCTTTCTTGTGATCCATGTGCTATAGATGTGTCGGCAGCCTTAGACTGGGTGAAGCTGTTATGCATGAAGGTTTCATATGGGTTGGCTAGAGAAAAACTAATGGCGAGAGCAGGGCTAGAGAAAAGGAAAGAAGAGAAAGAGAAGAAATCCAGTATTCCTGTTAGCTCATGGATGCTTAAACAGATTGGCCCGGATTCACGTAGAATGGCGTATCTTTGTGCGGGCGTAATGTATCCTATTTACGTTACCTTTTCCGCAACTTTTACAGGCAAGTGCCGTATTCTTAAAAGAAAGTTGCGGCGGCGTAGCGTAAATAAAATGTGGTAGATGTGGGCGTGTGTTATGTAAATTTTATGTGACCCCACGTAAATGACGCTTTTTACGAACGGCGCATGCGCCGTCCGTAAAAGTATTCCAGTGCGCATGCTCCAAATTAACCCTTAAGAAGCCACGCAAACGACGTAAAATTTTCAAAATTCGACACGGGAACGACGTCCATACTTAACATTGATACGCCGCATGTACGCCTCATATAGCAGGGGTAACTTTACGCCGGGAAAAGCCTAACGTAAACGGCATATCTGTACTGCGTCGGCCGGGCGTACGTTCGTGAATTCGCATATCTAGCTGATTTACATATTTCTAGGCGTAAATCAGCGTACACGCCCCTAGCGGCCAGCGTAAATATGCAGTTAAGATCCGACGGCGTCAGAGACTTACGCCGGTCGGATCTAATACAAATCTATGCGTAACTGATTCTAAGAATCAGGCGCATAGATACGACAGCTCAGACTCAGAGATACGACGGCGTATCTGGAGATACGCCGTCGTATCTCCTTTGAGAATCCGGGCCATTGTGAATTAAAAAAATGTTGGTAAAGGAAGAAAGTATGGGAAATAGAGGGGTTCATGTACAATGTACTGCAATGAATAACAAGCTCTGGATTGATCTCAACCTCTCTGCGGAGCCTCTCACTCTTGAAATATCCCCATTCTTTGGAAAAGGATGTCTGTAATATTTCAAAAACAGAAGCATATACGAATTTGAAATAAAGCATTACGATACATATAGAGTAGATAGTATAAGTCACAAGAGGTGTAGGAGCAGTTAAAAAATTTAGTTTTTGCATATATATCCCTCAGGGTCCTTGGGTAAGCTCATACTTCTGTCTGACCAGGCCTCTGCAGTGAAAGGTGCCCTTTAAGAAAACTTTTCATAAGAATGAATTGGACATGCCTCATCAATATCACAGAGTATGGTCCTATCATTTATTTATCATTCCTATCATTTATTTATACTCAACTATTATATGTGTAGCGCTCACCCCCGAAGGATCCGCTGAATAGAATAGGGATGGCCTGTTACCTCTATGGCTCCGATGTCTTGGGTAGTTGAGAGTAGCAATGATGGAATGTCCAAACAGCAGGGTGTCTTTCTTGTGCTTTTATTTTTGCCCAACACGGCAAACAGTAAAACTTGAGGTAGATAGATCAAAGATGGAGGAGGAGGAATGGCAGATTCAGGCCTAAGTGAACGGAATCAGTCCTGCTTCCAACGTCACTTTACTTTCGTCGCCACTCCAGCCGGAGTGGGTATAGTGTACCTGGACAGGCCTCTCACACCGACCTGGCAGCCAGAGTATCATTCGGGAAACTTGAGGGAAACAAGCCTCTGCCACAGACCCTTCCCTAGAACGTAGATCATGGAGAAGATTCTCCTCAGAAGTATTTGATGCCTGAATCTCCCTCAGGTAATTCTCAACTTGGTCACCGACTGACAGGTGGCTGGCATCCAACCTTTTCAGTGTCCAGTTACCTCAAATGCAGCCTCACCAGTGCTCATCAATGCAGCCTCACCAGCGCCCATCAAATACAGCCTCACCAGCGCCCATAAAATGCAGCCTCACCTGTGCTCATCAATGCAGCCTCACCAGCGCCCATCAATGCAGCCTCACCAGCTCCCATCAAATACAACCTTACCAGCGCCCATCAAATGCAGCCTCACCAGTGCTCATCAATGCAGCCTCACCAGCACCCATCAAATACAGCCTCACCAGCACCCATCAATGCAGCCTACCAGCTCCCATCAATGCAGCCTACCAGTGCCCATCAATGAATGTTTGCTTGCTTCCATTCATTCGGGAGTCAAGAAACAGACACAGTCCTCTGCCGTCGCTGCTCCTCTGACACTATGTGCTAATGGAGCGGTGCCTGCCTGCTGATGCTAAGACTTAGTTGCTTGCTGCAAAGAGAAGAGAGTAGGAACACCAGTGGCCGGGCGCCCTAGGCAGCAGTGCGCCCTAGGCGACTGCCTAGTTTGCCTAGTGGTAGCACCGGCCCTGGCTGTGGTTGGAGCTTGCACAGGTCTAAGGCCTCCCTCCCCATCAGTACCTGACAGTGCTAGGACCAGGCTATTGGCTGCTCCAGTTTCAAGACCTGCATTGTGGGAAAAACAGGGGGTAGTCACACAAGCAGTTTTTCCACATAACTAATATAGGGTGCTTCTCTGTACTTCAGGTGACCAAACAGAGCGATGGACATATGAGGATGGTATATCTGGAAAGGTGGTAAAAATGTAGGGCCCATTCAAGCCTATGTGTTGCAGTAGTGTGTGCATTATTGCAACAGATAGTTATCAGTCAATTGAAGTTTCATTCAATTTCAACGGCATTTGAAAGTACCTTTGATGCAGCACAACTCAACACGATTTGCCAAAAATGGTGCAAATCCAATTTAATGTGAATTGGCTCTTAAAGCTCAATTGCAACCTCCCCCCCCCAATTCCTCTGACACCATACCACCCTCGTAGCTCCCTAGTACTATTTTTGGAAAAATTATTGGATCGTACCCTCACCAGCTGTCTTTGTTCTAGTCAAGTGATATGGGATGCTCTTTGTCTCGTCATCCACTTCATCTTTTTGTCCTCTCCAGCATCTGAGAACATCGCTCATGTATGATATGAGTGAAGCTCTCTGCAGCATTCACCTGAGAGCCCAGGGCAGTTTGAGGAGATGCCTCCAGGGGGCATGTTCTTGCACCCTGGGCCCACGGGAAGTGTGTTGAATCATGCTGGGTGCCATTCAACCTGAATGAAAAAACAGGCTTCGGGATAAAGTGGGGCATCTGCGGGGCACTGTGCAGGGAGGAGCTGCATTTTAATAAAATTAATTCTCATGCAACCACCACGTCTAATTATTGGTAGCTGCAATAAATACAATTTTTGGTTTGAGTTTAATATTGCTTTAACCACTTCACGCCCGGCATATAACAGATCGACGTCCGGCAAGTGGTTCTGTTCAGGACAGATCCTAGGCAGGGTGCACAGGGTGCATTGCACCCAGGTGCCTGCAGAGGTGGGGGCGCCAAAGTGGCAGAGTTCTCCCCTCCCTTCTCTCCTTGTTTGTGTCCGTCCATAACTAGTGTTCTGAGCATAGGTGTGTGTCCGTCCAGAACTGATGTGTCTCTGACCATCTCTTTTACTATCTGCAGTCTCTGATCATCTCTTGTTCTGTGTCTGCAGCCTCTTATCATCTCCTGTATTATGTCTGCAGTCTCTGACTGTCTCCTGTACTTAGGGTGACCACATTTCCAAACTGCTATTCAGGGACCACCCTCCCAAAAATCATCTTGTGTGATGTGCCAAATCACAGCACAGCCGGTGCGGCGGGTGCGCGCTCTACCCAGATACACTGATCACGCCCGAAAAAGGCCGTTGCACCACCACTTCACTCACTGACAGTACTTGTCCTGGCCAGCCGAGACCTGTGGAGGCCTTTTTTCGGGGCATCAGATGGTCCTGTGGGGGTGGCTGTGTCAGTTTCATTCTGGGACACTGTATTGTCCTGGAATGAAGGTGCCCGGGACAGACCCACAAAATGCGGGACTGTCCCAGGCAATCTGGGACACGTGGTCACCCTACTTGTACTATGTCTGCAGTCTCTGACTATCTCCTGTATCATGTCTGTAGTATGTCTGGGGGTCTTTCTAACAGACTCTCTAACAGAAGCCCTCCCTGTGTCCATCAGAGAGGCCCCCAACTGTCAGAGGCTTCTTACCACATGATCAGCTGTGACCAATCACAGCTAATCATCGCGTGAACCAGGAAGTGCTGGTAAACGGCATTCCTCGGTTCGCCCTGACAGAGAGAGCCAATCGGCGGCTCTCCCTGTCAGAAGGGGGGGGGTCTGTGCTGATAATCAGCACAGTGATTATCAGCACCGCCCCATCAGATGTGCCAATCAGCTACCAATTAGTGCCCAAATAAAAAAAGTCTGCAAGTGCCCACCACAGTACAAATCAGTGCCCACCACAGTGCCAATCAGTGCCTATTACAGTGCCAATCAGTGCCCAGCAGTAAAGCCTGTCAGTAAAACATCAGTACCTCATCATCAGTGCTGCCCATCATTGCCACATGTTAGTGCCAATCAGTACCACCTATCAGTACCAATGCTGCCTGTCAGTGCCCATCACAGACGCCTGTCAGTGCCCATCACAGCAACCTGTCAGTGCCCATCAGTGCCCATTAGTGCCGCCTGTCAGTGCCACCTATCTGTGCCCATCAGTGCCACCTATCAGTGTCCATCAGTGCCACCTATCAGAGCCCATCAGTGCTGCATATCAGTGCCGCCTATCAGTGCCCATCAATTCTACATATCAGTGCCCATCAGTGCCACCTTATCAGTGCCGCTGCATCAGTGCCCATCAGTGAAGGGGAAAACAAAAATTTATGACAGAAACTAATGCCGCGTACACACGATCGTTTTCATCAGACCAAACTGATCGTGTGTGGGCCCCATCGGTTATTTATCCATCGGTTAAAAAATGTGAAACTTGTTTTAAAATGAACCGATGGATACCTAACCGATAGAAAAAAAAACGATCGTTTGTAGGCACGTCCAACGGTTAAAAAAACACGCATGCTCAGAATCAAGTCGACGCATTGAACTTCGTTTTTTTCAGCACGTCGTTGTGTTTTACGTCACCGCGTTCTGACACGATCAGTTTTTTAACTGATGGTGTGTAGGCACGACTGACCATCAGTCAGCTTCATCAGACCGTTCTCATCGGATTGACCGATCGTGTGTACAGGGCATTAGAAAAACATATTTTTTTTTTCAAAAATGTTGGTCTTTTTTAGTTTGTTTAGCAAAAAATTTAAAACCCCAGAGGAGATCAAATACCACCAAAAGAAAGCTCTATTTGTTGGAAGAAAATGTAGTTTGGGTACAGTGTAGCATGACTGCGCAATTGTGATTCAAAGTGTGACAGCGCTGAAAGCTGAAAATTGTCCTGGGCAGGAAGGGGTGAAAATGCCTGGTATTGAAGTGGTTAATTATACATGGACACAGCACATGTTCACTTTAAGGGTCTAATTATTTTTTTTATATAAAAACAAACTAAAAGGGAAAAATGCTGGACTTTACAAGCTAATAAAAACTGACATTTTAGAAATACAGCAAAAGAACAAATTGTTTCAGTGGTGATATGCACAATGTTTTCAGCATCTCATTCTAGATGTTATTATTGGGTATTCAAGATTTTGTTCCAAAGTTGTCTTGTATTATTTTTTCCCCAGTAATCTTTATAGATTATTTGAACCTTTACCTTGAATTCATGTCCTTAGAAGTCCCTCTGATTTCCATTTATTGGGTGTACATATCGAGCCGTCTGGCAGGCACACAATTGTACATTTTAGATGTTAAATTATAGCTATGTGAATACTATGTCAGCTTGTGTATAAGATGCCAAACAGCTGTTCAAAGGAAAAAATGGTGATCTTTATAAAGGTGATTCCAGGCAACAAGTAAAATCAATCAGTCAACTGCTAATGCTGTTTGGGAAACAAAACAGTTGTAATCGGGGCCTCATAGCCAAAACAGGCCGTGGCATAGGGTGGTAGAACTGCCAGGGGCAGCAGAAGCCACCCGAACATCATATATAGGTAGATTCAGAGACATTGGTGTAAACTTGCAGCGTCGTAGCTTAGCGTGTTTAGGCTACGCCGCCGTAAGTTAGCGAGGCAAGTACTTGATTCTCAAAGTACTTGCCTGCTAAGTTACGGCGGCGTAGCCTAAAGCGGGCGGGCGTAAGGGCGCCTAATTCAAATATGTGTAAGGGGGCGTGTTTTATGTTAATTGGGCTTGACCTTATGTTTTTGATGTTTTTCTTCAACTGCGCATGCGCCGGGCGCCTACATTTCCTAGTGTGCATTGCGGCTAAGTACGTCGCACGGGCCTATTGATTTCGATGTGGACGTAAACGACGTAAATCCCTATTCACGGACGACTTACGCAAACGACGTAAAAATTTTGAATTTCGACGCGGGAACGGCGGCCATACTTAACATTGGCTACGTTACCTAGGGCCTAGCTCTAACTTTAGGCGGCCTATCTCTTACGTAAACGGCGTAAATGTACTGCGTCGGCCGGGCGTACGTTCGTGAATCGGCGTATCTACTAATTTACATATTCTACGCCGACCGCAATGGAAGCGCCACCTAGCGGCCAGCCTCAATATTGCAACCTAAGATAGGACGGCGCAAGCCGTCGTATCTTAGATATGTTTAAGCGTATCTCTGTTTGAGAATACACTTAAACATAAGTCGGCGTAGATTCTGAGTTAGGTTGGCTTATCTACTGATAAGCCGGCCTAACTCTACCTGAATCTACCTAATAGTTTACAGTCAGTAACACATTCCTCTAAATAATAAAGCTTTCCCGACTGCCACAATGCCTGCCAGTGCGAGCTGGCCAGGTCACCATTGTTCAGGTCCTGCACATTGGTGAACATACAGTTCATCTGTTCTGGGTACGTACACTTCCAACTAAACTGCAAACAGATCAGGGATGTTAATCAAAAAGTACAAAGTGTGGTGGGACTTTAACCCCTTCCATACAGGGCATTTTCACCCCCTTCCTGCCCAGACCAATTTTTAGTTTTCAGCGCTGTTACACTTTGAATGACAATTGCGTGGTCATGCAACACTGTACCCAAACTAAATCTTTATGTCCCCCCCCCCCCACAAATAGAGCTTTCGTTTGGTGGTATTTGATCATCTCTGCGTTTTTTATTTTTTTTGCGCTATAAACAAAAGAAGAGCGACATTTAAAAAAAAAACACAATATTTTTTACTTTTTTTTTAAATAAATATCACAATTTAAAAAAAACAACAACTTTTTTTTCCCTCAGTTTAGGCCGATACGTATTCGTCTACATATTTTTGGTATAAAAAAAATCGCAATAATCGTATATTGATTGGTTTGCGCAAAAGTTATAGCGTCTACAAAATAGGTGATAGATTTATGGCATTTTTCTTTTATTAATTTTTTTACTAGTATTGGCGGCGATTTGCGATTTTTTACTGCGACCGGGACATTGCAGCGAACACATCGGACACTTTTGACACGTTTTTGGGACCATTCACATTTATACAGCGATTAATGCTATAAATATGCATTGATTACTGTGTAAATGTCACTGGCAGGGAAGGGGTTAACCACTAGGGGGGCGCTGAAGGGGTTAATATGTTCCCTAAGGTGTGTTCTAACTGTAGGGGGAGGGGACTCTCAAGGGGAGGAGACCAATGTGTGTTCCTCTGTACTGGGAACACACATTGGTCTCCTCACCGCTGACAGGAGGTGGATCTGTGTGTTTACACACACAGATCCACACTCCTGCCGTGATTACTGGCAATCGCGGGTGCCCAGCGGCAATCGCGGCAGCTGGGCACCCGTGCTGGGTCACGAGCGCTGCCACGGGCGCACGCCCTAGATCCCTGGGAACACAGGACGTCATATGACGTTCACCCGGATCGGCGAGGGGTTCCTGCTGCCGTCATTTCCCTATGGCGCAGTATGGAAGGGGTTAAAGGGGTTGTAAAGGTAAAAAAATGTTTCCCTAAATAGCTTCCTTTACCTTAGTGCAGTCCTCCTTCACTTACCTCATCCTTCCATTTTGCTTAGAAATGTCCTTATTTCTTCTGAGAAATCCTCACTTTCTGTTCTTCTGTCTGTAATTACACACCGTAATGCGAGGCTTTCTCCCTGGGGGAGGGGGCGAGCAGGAGTGTCAGGATGCCCACTAACACACAGCTCCTTTCTCTATCTGCAAAGTAGAGAGTGTCCTGACTCTCCTGCTCGCCCCCTCCCCCCTCAAGAGGCTTTCTCCACACCAGGGATTTTTTCTAATGCGAATGCAAAAATGATTGCGAATTTTCGATAACTGTGGTAGGAGAACTCTGATTGTCTCTGATGCAAAAGGGGGGGGCTTTGTGTATGTTTCTGTTATGAATATTTGTATGTTTGATATTATTTTTTTTTGTAAGAAGGAAAAAATTGCGCATACCTTAAAAAAAGGGGAGAATACAGCAGCAACTCAAAAATGTTATACAACATAAATTAATACAAGACAGAAAATGGAGTCGCTCTACAAGAATAAAAAATATGTCTAGTGACAAGACATGTGGGCAAATTATAAAATAAGCAAGCGCAAATAACTTGTGAAATACACAGTGAAACAAATATATAAAGAAATATAGTCCCAATAATAGAAAAATAATCTTTCATAAAAATGTCTTTGATATGTGAAGTGAAAAAAAGTCCAAAGCATGCAGCATGAACGTGTTCAATCTTCAAGGTGTTTGATTGACAAACGGCTGTGACAGATGGATAGAGTAAAGAATCACCACCAATGCAAAACACTTTTTATTTTCTATTGTAAAATATCACGAATATTCTGAGCCAATCAGAGTGCTCCTTCCGCATTTGCCGAATATTCGCAATTATTTTGTATTGTAAAATATCAAGAATATTCTGAGCCAATCAGAGTGCTCCTTCCGCATTTGCCGAATATTCGCAATTATTTTGTATTGTAAAATATCAAGAATATTCTGAGCCAATCAGAGTGCTCCTTCCGCATTTGCCGAATATTCGCAATTATTTTGTATTGTAAAATATCACGAATATTCTGAGCCAATCAGAGTGCTCCTACCGCAGTTATCGAAAATTCGCAATTATTTTCGCATTCGCAATAGCGAAAATTCGCAATCATTTCATTTCGATAAAATATCACGAATATTCGAATTTAGCGAATATATCTCGAATATTCGACTATATATTCGAGATATATCGCGAAATCGAATATGGCGTATTCTGCTCAACACTAACCAGCTAAGTAAAAAAATAAAATTAGGAAAGCCACCAGGAGGCCAATGGTAACACTAATGGTAGTGTGTCAGGAGCGTATAGCACCAGGGTGGATTTTATTTAAATCATTATTTATATCACTATATCATTTTTAAAGAGCAACTGTCCTCTATGTCCCGCAGTGGCTCCTCCTCTGACCCGCTGTTGACTCACCGACAGTCTCATTCACTTTAATGGGATGGCTGGTGATGCGGCAGTGACACAACAAGTTGAGGGACGTGGCAGCAGCAGGTGAGTGGATGTCCGCTAACAGGCCCTGCCATGATGGATCTGAAATGACAGGTGCTCTTTAAATGTAAGGACTTATTCTCGCTGGTAGTTAGAATCTTTATTATTTGCAAACAAAATGAAGGTTTCCTATTTATAATAATAAGTTGTCAGCGATATCAGCGATATCAGAACCGATTCAGTCATACAGTTTGTAGTGTACATAGATTTGCAAAACAATGGGATAAAGGAATATTCCTGAACTGCAGTGCATGTTATCTCAGCTTGCAGAGCTTGGATTCATTGAATGAGTTTACCACAAATGTAAATACTGCAGAATATACAGCCTCATGCTACATAACTAAGCTCCATTTCATGCTGAATAAATGAAACTATTAATGTATGTTAAATAGAAAACTATCTTTTCTGACAGACTCCATGGCAGACTATGTGTGGGTTAACCCCGCCTCCTCTCTACTGCTATAGGACCCCCTACCCATAAATTTGAGCTCACCTCCATGGACTGTGTTTCTTTTTTGTCCTCCTCACATGGACCTTCATCATGCGATTCTGTGCATTCAGGATTTTCTGTCCAGTCGGTACTATTTGCTGCGGTGCGCCCAGGGCCCAGCTATGAGCGGGCAAGTGGTTTCGGCAGTTTTGTTACCCCTATGGTGGAATGGATGTGGCCCAGTGTACCAGGATGGACGTGGAGTTGGTTGGCAAGGTGTGAAGAAATCTACTTTTATTCTCCATGGCAGCGTTTTTGTGTGTATGTATGTCTATTGCTTTGCCGTATGCCCCATATTGCCTAATGTCCTCCTGGTGTGAGTGGAACGCTTCAGCGTTCCAGGATGTCTCCCTCTTCCTGATTCCCCGGGTCGCCGTACGTCCGCGCATGCGCGAGGCCGCCGTGAAACCGAGGCTTGGTTTCCGCGCATTTGCGCGGTGCGGCGGGGGGGTCAGGGATCGCACAGGCGCAGTAGGCCCGGTCTTCTCGGCGCATTCGCGTCACGGAGATCGGCCGTGACGTCATCCCGGCGGGGGATTTAAACCGCTGAGGTGCCCTATACAGGTGGGATAATCTGTGGGTAATAGCGGCGGCATCCTGGAGCATCTATCTCACTTGGGCAAAGTAAGCCCTGTTTTGGGGGAGTATGACCACTTAAGTCTCTTAAAGGGGACACTTAAAAAAAAAAAATCTTAAAAAAAGGAATATATAATTTTAATTCATTTAAATATTTATTTATACTTCCTTAGCCCTAAGTGGTGTCTCTGATTCCTGTCACTGTGTTGTTACCCTTATTATGGACTTCCTTTCCCTCCCTCTGTCCGTACTGTTTTTTCATTACAGCCCGGCTGAATCTGTTCATCGGTCACAAGATAGGGACCTTGCCAGGCCACAAGACCATCATCAGTCATCTTCCAGGTCCAGACGGGACACCCCGTCTGGGTCCCACTATCACAGGGGACGCTCACATTCCCCCTCCAAGTATAGGAGATGTTCCCATTCCTCCTCTAGTCACCGCCACCACCACCGCGATAGTCGCTCTAAACATAGAGCATGTTGGGGATGTAAAATTAGAATCCCAGAGGACAAATCGCTATGCGACCCATGTTATGCCCGAGCGGTTGGTGAGAAGGAGACGAAAAAACAAAATCTTGAGTCTCTTGTTAAACGTGTGGTGCAACAGTCTATGGGGGAATTAGATCCCCCCCCACACGCCACCACCATGTCAGGCTCCCTGGCTTATGAGGCCTAGGAGGATCCCAGCCAATTCCAGCCTCATGATGCCTCCCATGATTCCTCGCACAGCGAGATGGAGGGAGATGATTATTCTGTGGGTTTCAACTACGCTTTAGTCTCCCCATTAATCAAGGCGGTCAAGGAGACCCTAAAATTGGAGGATACTGCTGCTCCCCCAGAGAAACAGAGGAAGCTGTTCAAACAACTAGGGAAAGAACGTTCCAATTTTCCACTTCCCTCCGAACTGAAACATGTTTTTGAGGAAGAATGGAGAAAAGGGGATAAGAAAGTTTCAATGCTGAACAAAACTTCAAAACTCTATCCCTTTAAAGCTGAGGATGTAAATCATCTGGAAAATGCTCCCCTTGTGGATGCAGCAGTAATGCGCCTAGCGAAGCATGTCACCCTTCCGCTAGAGGATACAGTATCTTTTAAAGATGGCCTGGAGCGCAAAATAGATCAAGATCTTAAAAGGATCTATAACTTGGCTGGAATGGCCTGCAAACCAGCCTTGGCACTTGCAGTCACGTCCAAAGCCATGGAGGCCTGGGTTGAAAACGTGGATTCCATTCTGAAAGGAGTGTCAGAAGATCTAGCTCAAGGATCGGCAGTACAAGAGCTTAAATTGGCGGTTGCCTTTTTGGGGGAGGCATTGATTGACCTTATTTGCCTGATGGCCAGATCGATGTTGTCTTCAGTCACGGCCAACGGGCTTTGTGGTTGCCTCTAAACAGGCATGGTGTAAAATTCCCTTTGAGGGGTCATCATTGTTCGGTAACAAATTGGATAATGCCATTTCTAAGGCCACAGGCGGGAAGTCTGGGTTCCTCCCCCAGGACAGGCCTCCGTTTAACCAAAGAAGGCCTCAGCGTAGGCGCAGTACAGAGTGCTCGAGGGAAGCACGCTCCTATAAACCCGGACGGGATTTGAGGAGAAGCTGGAACTGGAATAGGGGACAGTCTTCCTTTCAGAAGTCCGCCAAAAAACAGACATCTGGTGGACGTGAGCCAACAAAATCTTTTTGAGATTGGGCCCGCCCAGGCGGGTCGGGTAGGGGCTTGCTTACATCATTTACGGCATGTCTGGGTGGCCTCAATCTCAGACTATTGGACCATCAAAACGGTCTCCACAGGCCACACTTGGTCCTTCGTCAAAGTTCCTCCCCGCAGACCAATGTTCACGACACTATCACGATCGGAAGAAAAACGACAAGTTCTACTGTCATACGTAAATACTCTAAAAAGTCAAGGAGCAGTGGTGTCCGTTCCGAAGAACAAGGAATTCCAGGGGGTATACTCCCTTCTCTTTCTGGTGCAAAAAAAGAATGGCTCTTGGCACCCGGTGATAGACCTCACGTTCCTCAACAAGTTCATAAGGCACAAGAAATTCAAAATGGAGTCACTTTCGACCATCCAGAAAATAGTCCAACCAGGCGACTGGTTAATCTCCATAGATTTAAAGGACGCGTACTTTCATGTTCCAGTGGCGGAAGTTTTCCACAAATACCTTTGGTTCCAGGTCAGTCAAGAGCACCTTCCGTTCGGATTGACGACCTCTCCAAGAGTTTTTTCCAAAGTCCTGTTGGCAGTAGTGTCCCTTATCATAACAAAAGGGGTACGACTGTACCACTACTTGGACGACCTGTTAGTACTATCTCAAGACAGGCAACTACTTCTAGTTCACAAGGAACAAGTAATGTCCACACTTTTGGAATTTTGGATGGCTCCTAAACCGAGAGAAAAGCCAACTAGAACCGACCCAGTGCCTAATTTACCTCGGAGCCCAGTTCAACACCATAGAGAACACCATCTCTCTTCCAGAAGAAAAAATTCCGGTCATTCGGGAAAGGATCTCCCTAGCCCTAGATTCCTCACACCTGAGAGCTTCGCAGTGCCTAAACATAATCGGCACAATGGTGGCCACAGCCCCTATGGTCAAATAGGCAATGTGGAGGCTTCGTCCCTTCCAAGCGGGCTTCCTTTAGCAATGGAGGTCGGAAGACATGAGTCAGTGGATTCGGATCACTCAGTTGATGAAGAACAGTCTCCTTTGGTGGCTCCAATGCAAAAACCTGATGACATGCCACTCTCTTGTTTCCATCCAATGGGTGCCTGTTACTTCCGATGCCAGCAATGCGGGCTGGGGGGCCCATTGTGGTCAAGAACTGGCACAAGGAAAATGGGATGCTCGGCTCCACATTCCAGAGTCAAACGTTCTGGAGCTTCGTGCGGCATGGTGTGCCCTTCAATCTTTTTCTCATCTCCTGAAAGGGAAATCAGTTTTACTCAAGACAGACAACACCACGGCTGTGGCGTATGTGAAGAGACAAGGGGGCACTCGGAGTTCCGCTCTTCTTCAAGAGGTCGAGCCCATCTTGACCTGGGCTCAAAGGAACCTGCTTAATCTGTCAGCAGTCTTCATTTTAGGGGAGCAGAACACTCAAGTGGACTTCTTGCCTCGCAACAATCTAGACAACAACGAATGGTCACTCCATCCTCAGACCTTCAAGTGGATCCTATCATTGGGAATCGATCTCAAGGTGGATCTGTTTGCATCTCCCTGCAACCACAAACTCAACAAATACTACACTCGAGTCCGTTGCAGTCAAGCTTTCGGAGTAGATGCTTTAACGAGTCAGTGGAACTTCAACAGGGCGTATGCCTTCCCTCCACCTCCGATCATTCTAAAATTCCTTCAGAGGCTTCAATTGGAGACGATCGAAGTGGTGACAATAGCACCCTACTGGCCGAGCAGGCCGTGGTTTCCCCTCCTGATCCAGATGAGCTTCCAGGACCCGTTGCCTCTCCCTCTCAGACCGGACCTTCTTTCTCAGGGGGCGACCCTGCACCCCTGTCCAGCGATACTGAGACTGATGGTCTGGTTCTTGAGAGGGAGAGGCTATAGTCTCTCGGCTGTGCTTCGACAGTTATTTCTACCCTCATGAGTTCCAGAAAGCCTAGTACCAACAGAGTCTACAGTAGAATATGGGCCAAGTTTGTTAACTTTTCTACTTCGACAGGAAGATCATGCAGAGACCCTGGAGTCCAAGACATCCTCAGTTTTCTCCAGTCTGGCCTGGAGCTTCCTCTTGGTTATTCCCCTTAGAGTGCAAGTATCGGCTCTGTCAGCCTTTTCAGGAACAGCATGGGCAACTCACCCACTGATACGACAATTCTTTCGTGGGGCATCGAGACTCAGACCTCAGAGGAAACCTAGATTCCCCAAATGGGATCTTCCACTCGTCCTTGATGCATTGTCAATTCGAAATAACAAAGATCTTTCATTGAAGGACTTGTCACTAAAACTGGCCTTTTTGGTGGCCATCACCTCAGCTAAAAGGGTATCGGAGTTGAGCTTTTTGGGATGTCAGGAACCTTTTCTGACTTTCTTTCAGGACCGGATGGTCCTTATTCCCATGCTTGGGTCCAAGCCAAAAGTTACTTTCGTGTTTCACGAAAACCAGGAGATAGTGCTTCCTACTTTCAAGTCTCCAGAATCCACAGAAGTACATCCTTTGGATGTGGGTGAAACTCTGATAGAATAATTAAGAGTCACTTCATCTTTCAGATGTTCCAATCATCTGTTCTTATTACACTCTGGCAGCAACAGAGGAAAACGTGCTTCTTTAAGAACAATAGCGGCCTGGATTGTTCAAGCTATTCAACAAGCTTACAGGGCAAAGGGCTTGGCTCCTCCAGAGGCGGTGACGGCTCATTCCACCAGAGGCATGGCGACCTCATGGGCAGCGGCTCGACATGTGACTCCTGATGTGATATGCAAGGCAGCCTCTTGGTCTTCGATCAACACTTTCATGTCTCACTATTGTATAGAGCCTGCTTCCCTTTCTTCTGTTAATTTTGGCCTAAGAATCCTTTCAGTTGACCGGAGAGATTAAATTTTTTTGTGTTCAGCATACCCTCCCGTGTGGATTGGCTAGTTATTTCCCACACGTAGTCTGCCATGGAGTCTGTCAGGAAAATTCAATTCTAATAGATCCGACTGGCGTAAGTCTCTTACGCCGTCGGATCTTAACTGCATATTTACGCTGGCTGCTAGGGGCGTGTACGCTGATTTACGCCTAGAAATATGTAAATCAGCTAGATACGCAAATTCACAAACGTACGCCCGGCCGTCGCAGTACATGTTTACGTTAGGCTTTTCCCGGCGTAAAGTTACCCCTGCTATATGAGGCGTACATGCGGCATAACAATGTTAAGTATGGACGTCGTTCCCGCGTCGAATTTTGAAAATTTAACGTTGTTTGCGTAAGTCGTTCGCGAATGGGGCTGGACGTCATTTACGTTCACATCAAAACCAATACTTAGATATTTATTTATTTTTGTTTGTATTAAAATAATTACAGTGCCATCATCCACATACAGAAATATAAGGGGCAATGTAAATGAAACAGTGTATGTTTAGTATCACTTTAACTACCGTATTTATCGGCGTATACTGCGCACTTTTTTGCCCTGAAAATCAGTGGGTGCGCGATATATGCCGATACCCGCTTTCCCGCGCCGAGTTTGAATACTGCGCCGACATATACCGAGCGCAGTACACTCATGTATAGTCGGCCAGTCTCGGCTCCTCTCGCGCTGACGTCCTGGACGTACAGGACGTCAGCGCGAGAGTAGCCGAGCCTGCCCGACCATACACGAGTGTACTGCGCTATGTATATGTCGGCGCAGTATTCAAACTCGGTGCGGGAAACAAGCCGGGAGGACGCGAGGACGCCAGACCCGACGAAGAGGACACCCGAAGCCGCAGACGGATGCCGGACCCGACGAGGCCGCCGATGGACGCCGCGCAAGACACCAAAACTGTAAGTACAAAAAATCTTTTTTCCACAGGAATTTCGGGGCAACTTTAGGGGTGCGCGCTATATGCGGGAGCGCACTATACCCCAATAAATACGGTACATGATTTGCATTCAGTTGACTAGTAGCCACTCCAAAATTTCTTAAACATTTTCGCTGAATTGAACACATACCTCACTTACATTTCATAGACCAGTCTCCTTGCTCAGAACAAGAGAATGCACATACCGTAGACACATTCTGAACAATTTTGTCATTTTTATTCTATCCAAGATGTAAACACCAAGTGTACGGTGATCACGCCAGGGATGATGAAAAGATGTGGCCCATGCTGACCGGAATTTGCCTGGAAGGACCACGCAGACAGATTTGATGTTGTATACAAAGAGACAGAAAAAAATGTTAAATGAAAATGAATGAACGACAAGAGACTTAGGGATGCCAGGAACACAGCTTTACAGACTGAGATATGCTACAAGTCAAATTTCCGAGGCAATATGGGTGGAAAAAGAAAATACTGGACTTCTGAAATCAATGGAGCAATCAGAGGCCAAGGTCATCAGCAAAGATAATGAAGATGTTCTCAAATGGCCTGAATATGTTGCATTACTGCACATCAATATTTATGTTTAAATCATTAGTGTTCTAGACTTTGTTCCAGCTGGAAGTTTGTGAATCTGCAAACCTGTTCCTTCAACTAACATGATCCAGAATTCTGAATACGTTTTAAGTATAGTTTTAAGTTTGTGAACACAAGGGGGCGCACTCCCTCTATTTTCAAGAGAACCATCTGGTTAGTTAAAGGCAAAACATTTAAGATTAACTGAAAACACTTATGATTATACCTTTTTATGGCCTAATTATTTTTAAGGACAAGTTCCCTACTTAGCTAAAAAAAATCCTGAGCCCCCTCCATAGTCCCCTAAATAAGTAAAACTTGCCTCCCACCCCCCATTGCATCCTCTAATAGGACATACCTGTACAGTAGGAGCACCAGTTTAAAGCAGAGGTTCACCCTAAAAACATGTATATAACATTACATTCTGCATACTTCCAACATTTACAGTATGCTGTTTTTTTTTGCTGTACATACCGTATTATTGCTATTTTCCACCAGCTTCCGGGTGCTCACTGCCGCGGGAGTAGGCGTTCCTATGCAGAGGCCCAGTGTCATGTGGGACTTCGCCCAGATGATTAATGTCTTGAGAAAAACTTCTCCCCGGCGGATAAGGCGCATCACGAGTTTCCGAAAGTAGCCGAACTGCGAGTCGGCTCTATACGGCGCCTGCACAGTCAGCTCTACACGGCTCCTAGTCGGTGCGCAGGCTCCGTATAGCGCCGTATATAGCCGACTCGCAGTTTGGCTACTTTTGGAAACTCGTGACGCGCCTTATCTGCCGGGGGGAAGTTTTTCTCAAGACGTCAATCATCTGGGCGAAGTCCCATATGACACTGCGCCTCTGCATAGGAACGCCTACTCCCGCAGGAGTGAGCATGCGGAAGCCGGGTGGAAAATAGCAATAATACGGTAACGGTATGTACAGCAAAAAACAAAAACAAACAGCATACTGTAAATGTTGGAAGTATGCAGAATGTAATGTTATATACATGTTTTTAGGGTGAACCTCCGCTTTAACTAGAGGGCTAGAGTGGGAATCTAAGAATTTTAGTGTATTACTAAACTTGTCCTTTAAAGTGGTTGTAAACAAAACATATTAATCCATAGTAGAGATGGGCCGAACACCTCCCTGTTCGGTTTGCACCAGAACTCTTGAACAGGGAAATAGTTCGGCCACAAGCCGTGAACCCCATGAAAGTCTATGGGATGAGAACACGAAAAATCAAAAGTCCAGATTTTGAAGGCTTATATGTAAGTTATAGGCCATAAAAAGGGTATGGGGGCCTGGGTACTGCCCTGGGGGACATGAATGCAAAAATGATTTTAAAAAACAATAGTTTTTAAAGGAGCAGTGGTTTTAATGATGCTTAATGTGAAACAATAAACATTTCTTTAAATATAGTGCCTGAGGGGTCCACTTAGCCTGCCTGTAAAGTGGTTCATCTGTACAGTGTATAGAACCTGCTGCAGCAAAACTGACATTTCTAAAGAAAAAAAAAGAATTTAAATGTACTTCGTAGCTGCAAACTATTGCCGACACCCTGAAATACGATTTTTTTTTAAAGGGGTTGTAAAGGTTAATCTTTTATTTTCTAAATTGGTTCCTTTAAGCTAGTGCATTGTTGGTTCATTTACCGTTTCCTTTGATTTGCCTTCTAAATGTTTTTTTTTCTTTGCTTGAATTTCTCACTTTCTGTTTCTCCTCAGTAAGCTTTCCACCATCATCTGAGTGGTGGAAAGTCATTTAGAACACCTTACTGAGGAGGAACAGGAAGTGAGAAATTCAGACAAAGAAAAAAAAAACATATAGGGCCAGATTCTCGTAGATCAGCGTATCTACGAGCGGGGTGTAGCGTATGCCATTAACACTACGCCGCCGCAACTTACTGGAGCAAGTGCCGTATTCTCCAAGCACTTGCTCCGTAATTTGCGGCGGCGTAGTCTAAATGGCCCGGCGTATCCCTGCGTAAATCAAAGGGGGCGGCTTGTATTTAAATTAAGCGTGCCCCGTGCCGAACGAACTGCGCATGCGTCGGCCTTAAACGTAGGCCACTGCGCATGCTCCGTAGTACGCTGCAAATACATTGGTTGCGACGTGAACATAATTAACGCACAGCCCTATTCGCGACGAGTTACGTAAATAACGGAAAAACCTGACGCTGTCCCGACGGCCATACTTAACATGGCATACGGTGGACCGATGTAAGGTTACCCCTCATATAGCAGGGGTAACCTTACGCTCACGGAAATCGGCGTTTTTGGCTCATTTGCATATGCGACGCTGAAATCGACTTAAAAGCCACCTAGCGGCCAGCGTAGTATTGCATTTAGGATCCGACGGTGTAAGTGACTTACACCAGTCGGATCCTAGCCTAATTCTGGCGTATCTTGTTTTGAGAATACAAAACAATGATACGCCGGCGGGATTTTTGAATTACGCCGGTGTATCTGTAGATATACCAGGCCACATGCCCTCAACATGGGGGGGTGCTTTGAGTCAAAGCACCTTGTTCCCATGTTGATTGGGACAAGGTCCTCTTCCCAACAATCCTGGGCTGTGGTTGTGGGGGTCTGCGGGCAGGGGGCATATCAGAATCTGGATTCCGCCCCCAGATCCTGCCCCCCTCTATGTGAATGAGTAAAAAAAAAAAAAGTGTCAAATATAAATAAAAACAATACACAGGTTTTTGACAAGTCCTTTATTAAAAAAAAAAACAAAAAAAAAAAACATATCCCCTGATGTAGATACATAAGCAATCACAACGTCGACGCCACCGCCGGACCCAAAAAAAACAGAACAAAAAATGCTCTGCCCACAACCAAGGCTAGCCACCTACTCAGGCTCAGCTGTTTCACTCTTCTTGTATGAGCAAGGTACAGAGGCATCTAGCGACATCACCCGGAGGCACCGCCCCCTTGTGACGTCACCAAATAAGCATGCACTGGTCAACGACTTTAAAGTTTATCTATGGGCTATAGCCATCAGCAATTGCGATGGCCCCCTGAGCTCCCCTCCAACACACACACCGGGAGAACAGAATAGCTAATAGCACAATAAGAGGGATACCTCCATCAATATTTACTGATAGATTTGGTTGCAGAAAAGAAAATCGCACTATGACCAGCTTAAACCTTTAATAAAAGGACTGAAGCAGAAAAAATTTAAGGGTCTTAGGTTATAAAAAGCATATATGTTGATCTGACACAAATAATGCTAAAATTATTTATTCACCAGAAACATTGACAGCTTGATTTTTGACATGTTAATCGTCTTTGTAATAATAAGGGTTATTCAGAATATGTGAAGCTTTCCAAGTTATAAAAGATATATCTGACTTCCAAATATTGCTGTCTGCAAGTACAGTACTGTGCAACGGTTTTAGGCAGGTGTAAAGAAATAATGTAAAGTATGAATTCTTTCAGAAATATATATTTTACTAGTTTATTTTTATCAATTTAAAAAATGCAGAGTAAGCAAAGAGAAGAAAATCTTAATGAAATCAATATTTGAATACCCTTTGGCTTCAAACGGCATCAATTCTTTTAGGTACACTTTTACACAGTTTTGAAGGAAATCAGCAATAGTCGGCAATATGTCTACATTTCAAAATTGTTTTGATTTAGATTGCAGACAAAATTGCATTTTCATTTTATTATAATTTTTTCCAAACATTCTGATACATCTGAATTCCCAAATACCAAAACATTTGTCCAAATTTCGATTTGGAACGAAATGAACCACACATGTCTATAAACTGTTGGAACAGCTGGCCATTCCTTTTCTGGACAATCCCCTAGCTCATTAACTACTAAAGAAGCACCATTCATCGCTTTGGCTCTGAGGAAGAGAGTCCTCCCTTGAAACGTGTCAGTCACCGTCTGGTCTTCCAGCATCTCCGGTTCCAACCAGGGCCATCAGGAGGGTACAGGTATTACACATGTAAGTGGCCCGAATGTACACAGGGGCCTGGAGAGAAGAGGTGAGATATGACACTACCCCCATTCTCTGTTCTCAGCAGGAGATCGGTAGGAGAGGAGATAGAGAGGTAAGGAGACACTTCATATTTCATATCCCCCCCCCCGGTTCTCTGTTCGCGGCCGGAAAGAAGAGATGAGATATCACAATTTCATATTTTCGGGAGCACCCAAAAACCCCCCTGGTTCTCTGTTCGCGGCTGTAAAGAAGAGATGAGATATCACACTTTCATACTTTCGGGAGCACCCGACCTCCCCCCCACCCCCCCGACTCTCTGCTCCAGGGGCCCCATGTGTAAGGTGCCCCAAAATTTCTGATGGCTGCCCTGGTTCCAACTATAAACTTAAAGGAGTTGTAAAGGAGAAACTTTTTTTTTTTTGCTCAAATGACTGTTTACAGGGTATAGAGACATAATAGTTAACTGATTCCTTTTCAAAACGATTAAAAATAGATAAAAATCAATCATATAATGTAACTGTAGTTTCAGTTTCGTTTTTGCATGTTATCCTGCCTCTGTGCTGTATAGAGCCATAGAGAGTGATGGTTAGGAAAACGAAACTAGAAACTCCCAGTACTGTGGTCCTCAGGAAACAGACAAACAGGAAGTGCCCAGAACAGAGAAGAATTACAGCAACATCAGAGCAAAAACGAACAATGAGGACATCAAACCAGCACTGCAGTAAGGTAAAGGAAGCTATTTATCTAAAAAGAGAAATGCTTGGGAGATTTCAGTTTTGAGACTGTTAGTCTACATGGATGATATTACAATTTTCTCCAAAACATTCGAGGATCATGTTCAACATTTGGATCTGGTGTTGACAAAGAAGCAAAAGTGGGAGCGCACCTATCTGGTAGAGAAGCAGTCCTTTCCTTCAACTCCAGTCCAACTCCAGTCCAATGTGGCTTCGGAGAGTTCCAAACCCATTAAGAGACGACTGCTGAAACCCTGTTAGCTAAGTGGAGTTTGCTCTTCCAAGCCTGTTAGCGATAGAGAAGAACTAGATTCTGTGGATATTCCACCATTGCAAGAAGTCCCCAATGAGTGGTACTTGCCTCTACTTGTACTCAGAACTCTGCCCCTCGCAGGCCCTGAAAAAGAAGACTTCCAAAGAACCAATCTTGAGCCTGGATGAAGGGGGTGTGGTGGGCCCTGTTGATACCCAGGGCCCAGGCCTCACAAACTAAAGTTGACTACTCAATTGGTGACCCCATAAGGAACAGCGAGCTTCACCATCTCCTGTGCTATAACCATGGTCAACTGCCTGCAAAGTACTCTGATTATGTTATTTGAGATGTTGTCGCCATTACTTTAACAATGTTTATTGCAGTTTCCATGTTGTTTTTACTATGTGGTGATGCTGAGGACAGCATCTGTCAAAGAGGGGGGTAGTGTAGGCAAGTGTAGCCTATTTTCTCCACTGCAGGGGACACTTGTCCACAGTGGCAATGCAGATGGGGAGGAAGTGGAGGGGAACCTAGTTCTAATATGATTTCCTCAATCACTGGGAGGCAACTATCCAATCGGATGCTGGCACCCCATGTGACTTTGGCAGCCATCTTGAGTCAGGTAGAGTCTATTTAAGACCTTCCCTCTCGGGTTTGGCATTCATTATTGTGATTGGCAGTGTAGAGACAGAATACCAGTCTGTCAGGGACAGTGCTTGGTGTCAGGGAAAGGTTCCAGAGGAGTAGGGAAAGTGAAGGGATACGCCATCCTTCCTAGAAGCCTCCTATGTGGGTACAGACTGGCCAGGCTAAATTCCACTCCATGAGACAGATGCTGTCGGCACCTTTTTAGTCTTCAATCTACTGCCTCATTGCTGTTACAATTTGTGAGTGCTCAGGTTGCCTTCCCGCCGGGTCTGTTGTGTACTGCTGGAATTCTGTTGCAATATATTCCTGTTACTCCACCTGGACTGTGTGTTTTCTGCCCGCCGCATCACGCTACACCTACCCACATATTCAAAAGTAAAAAAATCTTGACAAAATTCATATTTAGCTGTAGTTCTGAATGGAACCAGAATCACAACACTTCTAATCTCCCTCCTATGTGGGATACCTTACAGTGATGTAAAAAAGTATGTGCCCCCTTCCTGATTTTTTTATTTATTTCTTGCATATTTCTCACACTTAAATGATTCAGATCATAAAAACACATTTTAATATTACACAAAGATAACTCAAGTAAATCCAAGATGCAGTTTTTAAATTATTATTTTATTTATTAAGGGGATAAAGCTGGTCAAACCTGCCTGGCATTAGGTGAAAAAGTAATTGCCCCCTCCAATGCTGAATCATGAATAAACTGTGATTAACCACAACTTTTTGGAAAGCTGAGTTAAATTTCACTTGCCACACCCAGGCCTGGTTACTGCCAGACCTGTTGAATCAAGAAATCACATAAATAGAAACTGTCTGACAAAGTGAAGCATGCTAACAGATAACAAAATCACACATCATGCCACAATCTAAAAAAAATTAAGAACAGATTATAAACAAAGTAATGTACATGTATCGGTCTGGGTTTCAAAGTCATTTCTAAGGCTTTGGAACTCCAGTGAACCATGGGGAGAGCCATTATCCACAAATGGAGATAACTCGGAACAGGGGTGAATCTTCCCAGGAGTGGGCGGCCTACAAATTACTCCAAGAGCATGACGACGACTCATCCAGGAGGTCAAAAATAAAAACCAGAACAACATCTAAAGAACTGTAGGCCTTACTTACTAGGCAAATATTCTGTGGACTAATGAGACAAAAATTTTACTTTTTGGAAGGTGTGCATCCCGTTACATCTGGCATAAAACTAATACAGCATTTCATAACAAGAACATCATACTAACAGTCAGACATGGTGGTGGTAATGTGACGGTCTGGGGCTGCTTTGCAGCTTCAAGACCTGGACGACTTACCATAATTGATGAAACCATGAATTCTGAGCTCTACCAGAAAATCCTAAGGGAGAATGTCGGTCCATCAGTTCGTGACCTCAAGCTCAAGTGCATTTGGGTTTTGCAGCAGGACAATGATCCCAAACACAATAGCAAGTCTATCTCCAAATGGTTCAAACAAAGCAAAATGTAGGTTTTGGAATGGCCTAAACAAAGCCCAGACATAAATCCAATTGATAGTGAAGATGTTACTGGCGCAAATGGAAAAAAACGTTGTTTACTCTGTGTGGAGTGGTTTGCTGCAATCAAAAAAAGTGTAACTCACTCTGTAGTGATTTACCCAAAATAAACAGTGAAAAATATGGATTGCGCTGCCGTGAATATTTAATCCTATGTAATATACTCACAATTAATTAACACCTATAGACGTTAATTTGTGTACTTCCACCGCAAAAAAGAATATCTATCCCCTAAGGAAAGTATATACAGTATTTTATGGTGGAAAAAACAAGATGCGCTATACAAAAAAATATTTTTTTTTTCTAAAAGTCATGACATAGATCAGTGTCCATAAATGATCTAAAACGTAAAGAAAGTCCTGATCCCCAGTGAAGTGAAGGAAACAGAGGAAACAGTCCATAAGTGATGATCTAAGGCTGTGGTGACGATCCAATAAATAGAAAAACCTCCACCATAAATCAATATGTCTGCTTACCAGATGACCAGCGGTCTCTTAATTAAAAGAAGACCCTAGAAGGCGTGTAGATAAACACTATGGCAGTTGAATTGTAGAAAGACTGAATAGCAAGTACACCTCCGTCTCAAGCCAATCGATGGAAAATTGGGGTCCCGATAATCATGGAAGACACATAAGGGCCACAATAGTATAATAACGTAGGTAACATTTATTAAAAAGAAGAAAAAAACGCACTTACATATAAACGATATAAAATAGGCATGTCAAATTTGGAGCTCCGGCCGGAAGCCAACCAAAAAGACCCGTCCAGGTAGGTAGGGAAAGGTGCAGTCAACGGGGGGTGATCCGATACGACACTCGTTCCGCCCGACCGGTTTCGCGAAAACTCGCTTCCTCATGGGGCACGGGTAGCATACCGAATCACCCCCCTTAAATAGCAAAAAAT
Organism: Rana temporaria; assembly: GCF_905171775.1. Classification (NCBI taxonomy): domain Eukaryota; kingdom Metazoa; phylum Chordata; class Amphibia; order Anura; family Ranidae; genus Rana; species Rana temporaria. The sequence goes on from NC_053489.1 coordinate 53,855,004, forward strand.
AGTGGCCACTGGGCGTCATCGTACACACGTGAACGCGCATGCGCGCGTACCGGAAGCAATACAGGTCAGACCAAGTCTGACTCTAGTATGTCCTAGGCGCCAGTGCGCATGCGCCCGCGCTCCGCGGAGCCCAGGGCCACAACAACACAGGAAAATACCCGATCCGGATAAACAGGCATTAGATAAAAGAATCGCCAGCCGGATACCACGAAAACGGGGCCCGTGACTGGAGTATACCTGACCCCAAGACCGCACCGTGACGATCGAGGTGACCTCCGCATCACATGACCGAGACGCCGACGTCACACGTCGGCGTGCGGCCGCAGCGATCCCAAGCCACCAGAGAGCACGGCGCGGACCAGAAACAAGGGGGCCAGGCCTCGTTGTGGATTGCCAGCTCCACCTCCCTGACTCACTGATCGGTCAGAGAAGCCAAGCCTCGTTGTGGGTGCGGTGAAGCTGCCGCACAGTCACAATAGCATCCCCAGGAAACAAATGGGGAAAATAAATATATAGATCGGCAGAGCACATCAATACTCTAGCGGACTAGAATTTATAACTTTATGGCTGGCACAGCTATGCACCGCAAGACCCAAACGAATAAACAATAAATGACACTAAAAAGTTAATACAAACATTAGTGAGATTAGGCACATATGGATACGATGAAAAAATTTTTCTTTTATGAATTATTAATGAAAGCATTAATATCCGTATCAATATTCAGCCCAAAAGGCGTATAGGTTTTGACCCGGTGAATCCAGGCCATTTCGTGTCTCGAAATCTCACGGACTAGATTACTACCTCTCCAATGCGGGCGATATTTATCGATTCCGATGAACAAAATATTGGAGGGATCTCTATTGTGCTTTAAGTCAAAATGTCTGGAAACAGAATGCTTGTCAAAACCACTTCTGATTTTGGCAATATGCTCATTAAGCCTAACTGACAGGGCCCTCTTAGTGCGGCCGATGTACTGAAGGCCACAAGGGCACTGGATAAGGTATATCACACCTTTCGTCAAACAGGTTATAAAAGGTTCGACTTCAAATGTTTGTTGGGTGATTGTGGACTGGAAAGAACAAATTTTCCTCTCCCTGCACCTATTCAGGGTACAAACCTGGCAACGTTTGCATCTGTAGTATCCTGTGAGATTCTCAAGGAAAGTCCTTGATGCCTTCGGAGGGTCATGTACACTAGGAGCGATACGACTCCCAATTGTAGATGCACCCCTGAACACCACACTAGGCCTTACTGGGAGAATTGGAGCTAACACCTGGTCAGTAGTGAGAATATGCCAGTGTTTCTGGATGAGTTTCTTAACACTAAAGTGCTGTGCAGAAAATGTTGTAATGAAGGGTAGAGAGAATCTGTCACCTTGATCTCCCTTGATTTTGTCTACAAGGAGTGATGCTCTGTCAATGCTCCTAACCTTCTCCATTGATTGAAGTAGACTGGTACCATCGTATCCCTTCTCCTCAAATCTTTTAGAAAGAATCGAGGCCTGCCTCTCAAATGTCAGGGGATTGGTGCAGTTTCGTTTAATACGCATAAACTGTCCCAGGGGAACAGATTTTAACCAAGATGGTAAATGGCAGCTGTCTAAAGGTATATAGGCATTGCGGTCAGTTGGTTTGAAAAAAGTAGACGTAACAAATCTGCCATCCTCAATAGTAATCTGGAGGTCCAGAAAGTGAATGGAATGTTGACTGGTCTCAAAATTAAATTTAATTCCCCATGTGTTCTGATTCAGCTCAGCCATAAAGCTGAGGAGATCTGCCTCGCTACCATCCCAGAGGAGGAGGACGTCATCGATATACCTCGACCAGAGTAGAATCTCGGGTCGGCGGTGATCATCGACGACGTCCTCCTCCCACTTGGCCATGAAGAGGTTGGCCAGACTGGGGGCATATTTGGCCCCCATGGCCACACCCCTATCCTGGCGGTAAAACATGTTATCAAACATGAAATAATTGTGGGAGGCCGCGTATCTTAGCAAGACCATAATGAAACCTATTTGGGCTTGTGCAAGGTCAGACTGTTAAGCCAAGTACATCTGCACCGCCTCAAGACCCAAATGATGGGGAATAATCGTGTACAAGGAGGTCACATCGGCTGTGACCATCCATATACCTGTCTTGGGGAAAATGCTAGCAAGTGTATTAATAACCTGCTTCGTATCCTTGATATACGAAGGAATCTTCTGTACGAGTGGCTGCAAAAAAGAGTCTATATACTTGCCCACCCGGGACGTGATAGAATCAATACCACTAACGATAGGTCGTCCCGGGGGGCAAGTCAAGCTCTTATGGATCTTAGGTAGATAATAGATCACGGGTGTCCGTGGGGCACTGGGCACCAAATAAAGGGCTTCCTTGTTAGTCAAGATGCCACTTTGGAGGCCCTGTTTGACCAAAACCTCTAGTTCCCTTTTATATCCACTCATTGGATCCCTAGCAAGGGGGGTGTAAGTGTCAACATCATCAACAAGCCTATGCAATTCTTTAAGGTAGTCACACTGGTCAAGAATAACTATACCCCCCCCCCTTATCCGCCGGTCTGATGACCAAAGACTTATTCTGACATAATGATTCCAAACCCATTGTCAGGTCTCTATTCATTCTAGATTTGCTCACTTTAAGTTTGTCCAGATCACTAAGCACCACGTCCCTGAAGACTTTGATGCTTGGAGCTAGTGATCCTGGTGGATTAAAGAGCAAAGCATTAGACAAAGACGAATGTTTATATTCAGTAGTTGCCTGTTGTGCAGAGGTGGGGTTAGAAAGAAAGTGGCGTTTAATACTGAGACGTCTAGTAAATTTATGCACATCCATATACGTTTGAAATTTACTTAGATTTCTAGGGGGGGCATATTTCAGTCCCTTGTCTAGAAGTTTTTTTTCCTGATCAGCCAGTACTTGTTGGCTAAGATTATAGATGCCTACTCCTAGATTCTTTTTCTCAGTATTTTATGTGTTTTATGTGTTCTTCTAAAACTATATAGAACACTCATCAATACAAAGGTTCAAAATTATCAATTTCTTTATAACACAAACATAAAAGACAAACAAGTGTATATTATGGTATCACCAGACCAAAATTGGTGTGGTGAGGAAAATATAAATATATGTGTGCAAGGGTGTTCCTGCGTGGAACCTCTTCCCTTTGCTGAAAAAAGAAAGAAAAAATAAAAAAAGTCCCAATACGGTAGCCAGGTGCTCTTAATCAATATTCCTTCTGTGAAGTATTCAAATGCCACATGATTTCACCACTTCCCTGCTCTTCCCATCACCGTAAAAAATGGCCACTCACCAGATCCCATTCAATGAATGCCTTTGGTTCATTCCCAGGATAACCAATCCTATTTCATATCACCACGGTTGTTAAGTATCTTAGATATTTGGGTGCTGCGTCTCTTTCTCTATAAAAGCTCACAGAGAAAGGGTGCCCAACATAGTGTAGTAGGTAAAAAAAAAAAATTGTGTGTTATTTCCTTCTACACGTTTGCATACACGGCTGGAGAAGCTTGGTGCCGGCAAATAGGCACACCAAAATGTGAGTGCAATACTTGTCTTGTATTTTAAATTGAATAACATTTTTTTATCACAAATATTAAATAGAGAATACTCAGAAGCGCTTTTCTTCTTGTTTTATCTTTACCGTGCTTTACTGTGGGTATTGTGTTCTTTTGTTGATGTGCAGTGTTGTTTTTTGCACCAAACATATCTTTTGAAATTATGACCAAAAAGTCCATCCTTGGTTTCATCAGACCAGGGCTCAAGTCCTGTGGGAATGCGTGGGAACGGAGTTCCTGCACTTTTTTCACAGCAGGAACGCAGTTCCCTTTGCAGGACTAGAGCAGCCGAGCCGCCCGAGCCAATCCTTCACTAAGCGGCGATGCCCAGCTCGAGTCACTGTCAGGGGCAGGCGAACCTTAGTAATCCTTTATGTTACTGGCCGCTTCCTGTATATGGATTCATCGGGTAGTGTGTGGGTATTCCGTCACTTCCTCGATGCCGCAATGTCTCCTGGGAGCTTTTGTCATTGTTCCCAGGAGACATTGCGGAGGTCTGCCGCGAGTTATCGCGGGATTTAGAAAGAACTTTCGAGAAAGTGACGGAATACCCGCACACTACCAGATGAATCCATATACAGGAAGTGGCCAGTAACATAAAGGCTTACTAAGGTACAGTGGATCGAAAAAAAAAAAAAAAACATGCGGTTTAGTAATTATGCATATGAGTGTATCATTTTTTTTTTTTTGGCGGGGGAGTGGATCTTGGGTGGGAGTTCCCACACTTTTTTCCCCAGGACTTGACCCCTGCATCAGACCATAACACAAATACCCAGAGGGATCTCTGCGAGCAGCATCGCTTCTTCAGTGCAGCGGGTGTTCCAGGTCATCCAGAGATGCCTGCAATTCAGATACCAGTGGGCTGCAGCATGGCACAGCGGACTCCATTACCCAGGGCCAAGATACAGAGAGAGAGAGTTTTAGCTGGAGTCTTCTCATCATCCGCATCATTACCAGGGCCGGATTAACAATGGGGCTGATGGAGCTGCAGCTCCAGGCCCCTTTCTCAAGATAGGCCCATTTGCCAAAAAAAAAAAAAAAATTTTTTTTTTTTTAAGATTTTTTTTTTTAAGATCGAATTTGGGGGTTTGTAGCTCGATGACCAGAGGTCACAGAAACCCCACATTTGTGGGGTAGGCATGGGAAGAGCTACCCCACAACTGGTTAAAATATGGGACGGCTATCATTTATGGTTCCGGAGATACGGGCCTGCTTGCACAGCCTGTCGGAAGCTACATTCAGAGCGGCCAATATAAATACAAGCTGACACACTACAGCAGACTGATAGGATCGCAGTGCTTATAATAATTATTTGTATATTACTCATGGTAATTAACCCCTTGCCACCCAGGCCAATTCTGACACTTCTCTACTACATGTAAAAATCATCATTTGTTTTTTGCTAGAAAATTACTCTATGGTGGTCTTTGCACTTTTTATGTTGCAGGGTACAGAGCTGCACGATTCTGGCTAAAATGAGAATTGCAATTCTTTTGCTTAGAAGATAGATCACGATTCTCTCACGATTGTTGCGGCGTAACATCATCTTTCACATTAAAACAAAAAAAAAATGGGCTAACTTCACTGTTTTGTTTTTATGGTTTTTATTATTCATTGAAGTGGGAAAATGCAGTGTGACATAACATATTGCAGCAATAGCCATTGTATTCCCTAGAGTCTCTGCTAAAATATATATAATGTTTGGCGGTTCCAAGTAATTTTCTAGCAAATAATATTGCTTTTTAACTTAAGAAACAAGTGTTGGACTTTAAGTGGTTAAATTTAGTTACAATGTTAGTTAGTTACAAAGTTTCATTTTGTTTACAAACTTCGCAGACTGCCCAGATTTGTTCTTTACACACAGAAGTGTATCCCTTTGATCTAAGAAGAAAGTGTCAGTTACAATGTTTCCTGTTAAAAACTTGGCAGACTGCCCAGATATTTTCTTTTGACAGCTGAAAGTCTCTCCACTTGTTATATGAAAGAATCAGCAAACTCTGCATTGAAGATCGTCAGGGGGGTTGAACCGAGATCACGATTTTTTTAACGATTAATTGTGCAGCTCTAGCACAGTATTTGCGCAGCAATTTTTCAAACATGTTTTTTTGGAAAAAAATGTTTCATTCATTAAAAAAACAGTTAGTTAGTTAAGTTAGCACAATTTTTTTTGGTATCCTAAGCGATGCTTTACATTTTTTTAGGCTACATGTTTAGAGTTACAGAGGAGGTCTAGTACTAGAATTATTGTTCTCGCTCTAACGATCGTGGCGTATCTAACCTGTGTGTATCTGGCTCTGATACTACCAGTGCCTACCCAGCCACTGACTAGTATCTCTCCCCAGCCTGTCCCCACACACCCTCTCACCTGCTGACCTGTGGATGGGGGAATCCCTCCTGCAGTGTTATTGTGTTCTGCCAGTGCGTACAATGATCAGTGTTGCTAACTTTAGCTGGCAGCACTGATTGTTTTAAGAAAAAAAACAGGCTGGTTGTACTCAAGTTGATTAATAGATTGACTTGTGTAAAACCAGCTAGCCCATACATAGATTGACTATGGATGGTCTCTGCATAATTGGCGTAATTTCAATCCATGTATGACCCGCTTAACCACTACTCAGTCCCTAAATATCCTTCCACTCCTGTACATAGTGCTCACTGTCATACTCTCCACACTCCTCTCCTGTACATAGTGCCCACTGTCATACCCTCCACACTCCTCTCCTATACATAGCGCCCAATGTCATACCCTTCACACTCCTCTCCTGTACATAGTGCCTGCTGTCATACACTTCTCTCCTGTACTTAGTGCCCACTGTCGCACCCTCCACACTCCACTCCTGTACATAGTGCTCATGGTCATACTCTCCACACTCCTCTCCTGTACATAGTGCCCACTGTCATACTCTCCACACTTCTCTCCTATACATAGTACCCACTGTCATACCCTACACACTCCTCTCCTGTACATAGTGCCCACTGTCATACCCTCCACACTCCTCTCCTATACATAGCGCCCACTGTCATACCCTTCACACTCCTCTCCTGTACATAGTGCCTGCTGTCATACACTTCTCTCCTGTACATAGTGCCCACTGTCGCACCCTCCACACTCCTCTCCTGTACATACTGCTCACTGTCATACCCTCCACACTCCTCTCCTATACATAGTGCCCACTGTCATACCCTCCACACTCCTCTCCTATACATAGTGTTCACTGTCATACCCTCCACACTCCTCTCCTATACATAGTGCCCACTGTCATACCCTCCACACTCCTCTCCTATACATAGCGCCCACTGTCATACCCTTCACACTCCTCTCCTGTACATAGTGCCTGCTGTCATACACTTCTCTCCTGTACATAGTGCCCACTGTCGCACCCTCCACACTCCTCTCCTGTACATACTGCTCACTGTCATACCCTCCACACTCCTCTCCTATACATAGTGCCCACTGTCATACCCTCCACACTCCTCTCCTATACATAGTGTTCACTGTCATACCCTCCACACTCCTCTCCTATACATAGAGCCCACTATCATACCGTCTACACTCCTCTCCTATACATAGAGCCCACTATCATACCGTCTACATTCCTCTCCTGTACATACTGCCCACTGTCATACCCTCCACACTCCTCTCCTGTACATACTGCCACATCATACCCTCCACACTTCTCTCTGGTACGTACTACCCTCTGTCATACCCCCTCACTCTTCCTGTACATACTGCCCATTGTCATACCCTTCACACTCCTCTCCTGTACATAGTGCCTGCTGTCATACACTTCTCTCCTGTACTTAGTGCCCACTGTCGCACCCTCCACACTCCACTCCTGTACATAGTGCTCATGGTCATACTCTCCACACTCCTCTCCTGTACATAGTGCCCACTGTCATACTCTCCACACTTCTCTCCTATACATAGTACCCACTGTCATACCCTACACACTCCTCTCCTGTACATAGTGCCCACTGTCATACCCTCCACACTCCTCTCCTATACATAGCGCCCACTGTCATACCCTTCACACTCCTCTCCTGTACATAGTGCCTGCTGTCATACACTTCTCTCCTGTACATAGTGCCCACTGTCGCACCCTCCACACTCCTCTCCTGTACATACTGCTCACTGTCATACCCTCCACACTCCTCTCCTATACATAGTGCCCACTGTCATACCCTCCACACTCCTCTCCTATACATAGTGTTCACTGTCATACCCTCCACACTCCTCTCCTATACATAGAGCCCACTATCATACCGTCTACACTCCTCTCCTATACATAGAGCCCACTATCATACCATCTACATTCCTCTCCTGTACATACTGCCCACTGTCATACCCTCCACACTCCTCTCCTGTACATACTGCCACATCATACCCTCCACACTTCTCTCTGGTACGTACTACCCTCTGTCATACCCCCTCACTCTTCCTGTACATACTGCCCATTGTCATACCCTTCACACTCCTCTCCTGTACATAGTGCTTTTTTCCGTACCCTTTGTACTCCTCTCCTGTACATAGTGCCCACTGTTAGACCCTCCACATTCCTCTCCCTCACCTGCACATACTTCCCACTTATATACTGTCCATACTCCTCCCCTATGTCGCTTACCCACAAAAACAGTTCTTTAAAATTATACTGAATATCCTCAATGTTACCAGCTCTAGAATGGACACACTTTTGTTAGTTCAACTAAAGGAAATATCAGTTCTCATATTTGTTCTGCCCCATTATTAGTACTCATTTAATTTTGTGATTACTACTATGATTTATAGAGGAACATCGGGGATCTCAGCTACTCTAAATATAGCACTTATATAAAAAAGTGGCCCTGAAAATATTTTTTAATGTTGGCAACTGTGCACTTAGGCACTGCTCAAGGGCCACCGTCCACCGGGTCAGTAGGGGGCCCCATGAGAGGCTCCTGGGATCCTGTGATAATAAAGCGGTAGTAAACTTTCCTGACATTACTACTTTTTAGAGGCCCTGGGGTAGGTTATGCCACAACGTACAAGTATGCACAGCATATTAGCACATTAGTGTACACTTCAATTTTCAGACTGAGCCCTCCAGTGCTGCGATGAATCAGGCGGGGCCCGGGCACTTACATCTTCACCCGGTCTTCCTTCTGGGTTCTGTGCCTTTGGTCACTTGCCTTGGCTGGGCTGCGTTCATGTCATTCCCACGCATTTATTTATTATTTATTACACCCCATTCACACCTCCGCGACAAAACGCCCGACGCCGACCACTCGTGCCGCTGGAGGGGAGAATTCCCATTGCTGTATATGAGATGGTTCACATCTCATAGACGCCGTACACCTGCGGCATGAAAAAAAGTCCCGGACCCTTTTTTTTCAGGCAGCATTGGCGTTCGGCCATACAAAGCAATAGGAAGGATTTGTAAAAAAAAAGTTACACTATTCGCGGCAAAATACGCCGCGTATGCGGCGTTACTTGTCGCGGAGGTGTGAATGCAGCCTAAAAGGCCCCACCAAAATCCTCAGAACCAGGCCCATGATGTTCTTAATCTGGCCCTGATCATTACCAACTTCATCTGAGTTCCAGAGTGGTGAGCGGGCATAGCCCATGTCATAGTTAAGGACACTGCTTTCAGACATCACTTACAAAGTTCAGCTGGCGGCAGTTCCACAAAAGTTAAATCTTATGTTATAACAAACACTGAAAGCAGACATCTATAATCAGTTCACATTACTGATTCTAGTATCTATATTAAATAACACCGCTAGGGTTATAAAAAAAAAAGGAAGATATAATACAGCCAGGATAAACCAAGGGCCTACTCAATTTGCTATACACTGTCATCCAGGATTACTTTATTTACAGCATAAAGAAGTTAGCTGAAGATATCTGGATTTGTTGTAATTGAATTGGACTGCATTTAGAAAGGGAGTGTCACAGATCGGGTGCGGTGCTGATCTGTGTCTTACCTTTTACTGCTGTAGGTCGGCTGGTTCCTGTGGTTCCACAAGCTTGTGTTCAGCTCTTGCTGCACTCAGCATCTATGGGTGTCGCCGGCTTCAGCTGTTGCATTTACTTCCTTCCTGCTACTTCCTGTCCAGCCACCCATGTGCTTTTCTATTTAAATTCCACTCAGACCAGTTTCTGGTTGCTTGAGCAACACTTGTTCTTGAGCATCCTGCGTGTAACCTGCTTAACCTAACCTCTCGTGAACTGATCTCTTGTGTACCGATTTGGTTGTTCTCCTGATTACGTTGTCTGCAGCTCGCCCTGACCTTGGCTCGCTCTATGGTTCTCCTTTGCTTCATCCTTCCATCCATCCATGTCTGACAGTGTCTTCTGGTACTCTCCTTGCGAGCAGGGTGAACCAGGGGGTCATGACCTGGGGACAGCATGTAGCTAAGCCCAAACCCTTGTGAGGGGGTCCCTGGCAGAATACCTCCACGCCCTGGGCGATCCCGTGTCACTTGCTCGCCTGTGGGCTCACACCAGTAGCACCGTGACAGAGAGCCATCCTGTTTGAATGTAATAGTTTGCATATTGTTTCTTTCATATCGTGCAAAATTTACTGGCCTGTGAGTTGAGGAAGCATAAGGGAGAAACCTGACACAGAAGACGTAGCATCAGTTGTCTACCCTCCTGTTAATCTGTTCACATAGGTTTCTGTGATTGGGTTAATATTGGTGTTCATTTGCAACAAAGAGAACTTTTCATCATTATATTGCTTCTTTCATAATTACAGATAAAACAGTTGTGTATGTAGGAGTGTTTTTTACTAACTGTCAAAGTTGACATATACTTCTTTTGTGTTCTAATTGATAAAGTAAACGTATTTGAACTGTTTCTTTAACCTCCCTGGCGGTATGATTCTGTCTGGAATTACGTACCAAAAGCGGTACAATTATTTTGCAAGGAAATTTGGCGTTTTATACTGTAGGCCTGTAATTTTTAGAAATAAATTACTTAAATCTGACCAAGCAAGAGTCTTGTAGGCATCCCGGGTATGATTTTTTTTTTTAAAACAAAATGATAAATTATAATATAATAAATAATTATAAATAATTATAACAAATAATAATATAATTATAATAAAAATTATTCAATAATGTAATCAACTCAAAATCACTGAAATTTGCAGTTGCAGAATTGTCGCTGTCATTATTTTTTTTTTTTTATGACGAATTTCCCCGAAAATCGCTATCGCACATTTCTGCAAGTGATTATAATTTATTATCGCTGTTTTCTAGCTGATCTAAAACCATTTTTGACATAAAGGGACACTTTTGGACAATCTACAGTTTTTAGGCAGAAAGAACCTTTTTTTTTTATATAAAAGTACATGCAGGGCACTGGGCAGACCACTAGGGACAAGGGGGGTGTGTATTTTTTACATACAGTACTGTAATCTATAAGATTACAGTATACTGTATGTAAAGTGTTTGTTTACTTTTTTGAATTTGGCGCCGTTCTCCGCCCCCGTGCTTCGTAACGTCGCAGGGAACGGAGATCGGCGGCACACGGGGACACTGTGAATCGAGCGAGGAGGACCCGCTCGCTCACACAGCGGGGTGGCATCGCTGGATCCAGGGACAAGGTGAGTAACTTGCCTGTGGATCCAGCGAAAGGTAAGCCGCGCCGCTGCACGTCCACCCCGAGTGTGACTCGGGGATACCGATCTTAGCATTGAAAACCAACCCCGAGTCACGCTCGGGTTTACCGTCAGGGGGGTTAATACTGTGTTAGGCCGCGTACACACGATCGGTTAAACCGATGAGAATGGTCTGATGGACCGTTTTCATCAGTCAAAACCGATCGTGTGTGGGCCCCATAGGTTATTTATCCATCTGTTAAAAAAAAGCCAACTTAATTTTAAATTTAACCGATGGATTCCTAACTGATAGAAAAAAAACGATCATCTGTAGGCACGGCCATCGGTTAAAAATCCACGCATGCTCAGAATCAAGTCGACGCATGCTTGGAAGCATTGAACTTCGTTTTTTTCAGCACGTCATTGTGTTTTACGTCACCGCGTTCTGACCCGATCGTTTTTTTAACCGATGGTGTGTAGGCACGACGGACCATCAGTCAGCTTCATCGGTTAACTGATGAAAACGGTCCATTGGTCCGTTCTCATCGGATGGACTGATCGTGTGTACGCGGCATTAGTCTCCATTTACTACTACCGTTGGCAAGATGACAGAACCCAGGGTGTCAGAGGTAATGGAGGATTTTCAGAGTCAAGGTAATCAATGGGGTACAGAGTCAATTAGCAGCCCAGGGGTACTGCTACACATATTTTTAGCAGCATTAACATGATGTTGGTTACTGTTACCTGATGGGGAGGGGGTCATATCTGCTCAGCCCTGAACCAAATTGCTCAAGGCTTTCTGTAAATTATGCCTAATTAACATGCCATACAAAAGGGTGCTTAGCTGGCTTTTTTTATTACATGGTTACTAAGGAACCATAGTGTTTGCCTTTAAGCCTGTGGATTAGTGAGAATGTTTTTGTTGCATGACTCGTAGTGTGGAGAAAAACTCTGTCCCTTGATGAAGAATGTGCGCTGGCTAATACAGACTTGCCCAATATTAGCTGTGTAAGCTTGTCTGTGTTTCTTACCCTATGGGGCTTTCCTCTCCATCTACTAGTTCAATATTTATGTGGACTAACTTTAGGATGAAAAGAATGTTCACTGGGTCTTCTGCAGCCCGGCGTACACATCTGGAATGACAGGAATGTCAAAAGACATTGGTATTTAAACTTTTTTTTTTATACTGGGGAACACACGTGAAAAATCCTAAGAAGCAGGGGAATACATTTCAAGGATTAGGAGCACATAATTCCTCATTTTCATGTAAATGTCAGTAGAGGAATGCTAAGGACTTACTCAAAGAACAACTCTGCTCAACACCAGTTTGTGTGTATATATACGTTGCTTTGATCCTGCCCCCTAGCAGGCGACTCAATGTCCACCGGTGTCCTGCGATCGGGTCACGGAACGGCAGAATGGGGGGATCCCTTTGTAAACAAAGCATCTCCCTGTTCTGTCTGGTGACACAGCAGCGATCAGTGACATGTCACAGCAAGCCACGCCCCCTAACAATTAGAATGACTCCCTAGGACACACTTAACCCCTGCCCCACCCCCTACTGGTTAACCCTTCACTGCCAGTCACAGCTATACAGTAACCAGTGCATTTTTATAGCACTGATCGCTGTATAAATGTGAATGGTCCCAAAATAGTGTCAAAAGTGTCCGGTGTGTCCGCCATAATGTTGCAGTCACGATAAAAAATGCAGATCGCCGCCATAACAAGTAAAAAAAAAAAATCATAATAAAAATGCCATAAAACTACCCTCTATTTTGTAGACGCCATAACTTTTGCGCAAACCAATAAAAATATGCTTATTTCAATTTTTGTACCAAAAATATGTAGAAGAATACGTATCAGCCTAAACTGAGAAAAAATTTGCTTTAAAAAAAAAATGTGGATATTTATTATAGCAACAAGTACAAAATATTGCTTTTTTTTTTCTAAATTGTTGCTATATTTTTGTTTATAGCGCAAAAAATAAAAACTGCAGAGGTGATAAAATACCACCAAAAGAAAGCTCTATTTGTGGGGAAGAAAATACGTAAATTTTGTTTGGGAGTCACGTCGCACAACCGCGCAATTGTCTATTAACCACTTGCTTACTGGGCACATATACCCCCTTCCTGCCCAGGCGAAATTTCAGCTTCCGGCAATGTGTCGCTTTAACTGACAATTGCGCTGTCGTGCGACGTGGCTCCCAAACAAAATTGACGTCCTTTTTTTGCCACAAATAGAGCTTTCTTTTGGTGGTATTTGATCGCCTGTGCGGTTTTTATTTTTTGTGCTATAAACCAAAAAAGAGCGGCAATTTTGAAAAAAAAACACAATATTTTTTACCTTTTGCTATAATAAATATCCCATTTTTTTCTCAGTTTAGGCTGATACAGTACGTATTCTTCTTCATATTTTTGGTAAAAAAAAAAAAATCGCAGTAAGCGTATAGTGACTGGTTTGCGCAAACGTTATAGCGCCTACAAAATAGGTGACATAATTATAATTTTTTTTTATAATTTTTTTTTTTTTACTAGTAATGGCGGCGATCTGCGATTTTTATTGGGACTGCGACGTTGTGGCGGACACATCGGACCCTTTTGACACATTTTTGGGACCATTCACATTTATACAGCGAACAGTGCTATAAATATGCACTGATCACTGTATAAATGTGACTGGCAGGGAATGAGTTAACACTAGGGGCGAAGAAGGGGTTAAATATGTACCCTGGGAGTGATTCTTACTGTGGGGGTAGGGGACTGACTGGGGGAGGTGACCGATCTGTGTCCCTATGTACAAGGGACACAACATCAGTCTCCTCTCCCTGACAGGAAGTGGATCTCTGTGTTTACACACAGAGATCCACGGTCCTGCTCAGTTACTGGGCAATCGCAGGTGCCCGGCGGCCATCGTGTTCCCAGTAACACGGCGAGTGTGCGCGCGCCCCCTAGTGCTTCTAAAAGACGAGGACGTCAGAACAAAGGAGCCATCATGCCGCTGTCAATTAACGGCGGCCGGTAGTTAAGTGGTTAAAGTGACGCAGTGCCGAATCGCAAAAAGTGGCTGAAGTGGTTAATTATGCACCTAAAGTAGCCACGTTTAGACATATACAGCATTTAGATGTATACAACTAACTAACCACGCATCTAGGCGCAGCATTTTAGATCTCCAAATGTATTCTATTTTCTTTTTATTTGAAGAAGTCAAAATTGAATTCTGGGCAAATGATAAATACCACTATTTCATTTAAAGCCAAACTCCAGGAAAACTGAAACCCTGCATTGTAGCGGGGCTAAATCCACATTGCAAAGGTTACCTGTTCATTTATGTCTAGGGTAATAGGTAAAGCAGTTTTATGTACCTGATCCTCCTCTCCTGGAAGCTCCTTTATGCTGCTAGGGTGGCCCTTGCAACCTCTCCTCCCCCATGCACCAAGTTCCTCCAAAACCCTGCACAAGACATGAGCACCCTGAGGAATAATCCACCACCAAAGCATGGGGAAGCACCAGGTAAAAATGCTTTTCTGTCTCCTAGATACCCTTGCAGTGGGGGAGTCAGGAGCTTTAGTTTTACTGGAGTTGTCCTTTAATAAGATAATTAAAACGTATTGTGTGTATTTTATTGGCCAAGTTCACCTCTGTTCACCTTTTTTCTTTTCTAAATTCCAGCTCCCCTATGTACCAATATAGCATTAATGTCCTTATTTTGCAAAAATTAAACAGCTTTTCGTTTATTCTACACACACTTACCTCACTCTCTTCATAGCTGTTTAAACACACTGCTCCATTACTTTTGCCTTACTTCCTGGGCAGACTATAGGTCATGACACATGTAGGAGTTGACCAGTTGAGGGTGGATGAGGCAGGGTGTGTGCTAATGAGGTCAGCTGGTCAACTCCTTCCTGTGTCATGACCTATAGTCTGTCCAGGAAGTCAGAAGTAATGGAGCAGTGTTTTCAACAGCTATGAAGAGAGTGAGGTAGGCATGAATTAATGGAAATCTGTTTTATTTTTGCAAAATAAGGACATTAATGCATACCTCCCAACTTTTCAAAATTCAACCGCGGGATATTCATTCAATTTTTTTTCCATAGCATTGAAGTTGTTGACTGGGGGGAGGGGTGCTACCGCGGGAAGGCAATTTTTTTTTAAGCTGCCATGAAAGTTGTTCGGGGGGGGGGGGGGGGAGCTGACGCGGGATGATAATTTTTTTGTGCCATTAAAGTTGTTGAGTGGGGGGGTATTACCGTTGGACGGGCGGGGGTGTCGTGGGAATTTGGCGCAGATCGGCCGACACCACATTTGGTGGGGGAGGGGGCTGCTGCCACCACTGGCTCCTTTTCCTGTGCGGGAAAATTACCACTGTCGCGGGACTGCGGGAAAGAAGTGTCTGTGCGGGAAAGTCCCCCAGAATCCGTGAGCTGGAATTTAGAAAAAAAAAGGTAAACTTAGCCTTTAAATACAGTTACTATAAGCACCTGATTCTATCTATATATTAGCATCATGTTCTCAAAGTTACATAGTTACATAGTATATGTTAAAAAAAACACAAGTCCACCTAGTTCAACCAAAAAAAGGGAAAGAGAAAAACACAATCCTACACCCACAGTTGATCCAGAGGAAGGAAAAAAACAAACAAACAGCAAAGCATGATCCAATTTGCTCTGTCCATACACAAACGCTGCCTCACTGTGACATAAAAATAGGTGAAGTAGGTAAAAGATGGCTTCAGCTCATACACTCCACCTGTTTTGCCCTTTCCAGGGCTAAAGGAGTTCTATGCATTAGTTCATTCTATGCATTAGGATAAAAATCCTCCTGCGTGCAGCAGTCCCTCTTAGCCCCCCTAATACTTATCGGAGCCCCATCTCTGTCCAGCGATGTCAACAAGTGTCTCGGCCGCCTGAGACTCTCCCTTCTGATTGGCTGGGACACAGCAGCGGCGCCATTGGCTCCCCCTGCTGTTAAAGTCAGTCAGCTAATCAGGAGAGAGAGGGGGTGGGCCGGTCGCTCTGGAGCAGGTTTTCATTAAGATTGTCTCTGTAAATTGCTGCATTCATCTTGCCCTCAATCCTGCCACCACCATGCTTTACTGTATGCATGGTATTGGGCAGGTGAAGAGCGGTGTCTGATTTCCTCCAGACTTTTCATTCAGGCCAAAGAGTTCAATCTTTGTTTCATCAAACCAGAGAATTTTGTTTTTTTCTTGGCCTGAGAGTCCTTTAGGCGTCGTTTGGCAAACTCCAGGTGGGCTGCCATTTGCCTTTTACTGTGGAGTGGCTGCCGTCTGTTCACTTTACCATACAGGCCTGATTGGTGGAGTGCTGCAGAGATGGTTGTTCTTCTGAAAGGTTCTCATCTCCCCACAGAGAAACAGAGAAAGGCCCCTTTCACATGGGGCGGATCAGTGATGATCTGCCCCGTGCACCTCCGCTTGCTCAGCGGGGATCGCTCCGTTGATCCCCGGTGAGCCAGTGGATGACAGGGCGGTCCCCGCACACTGTGCAGGGACCGCCCTGTCAGAACTCCGCTCTCCCCTATGGGGGGATCGGATAAACACGGACCGTCTGTCCGTGTTCACCCGATCCGATCCGCCAGATGGATGGAAAAGTAGGTTTTTCCTCCGTCACACTTTGGCAGATCAGAGCGGGTCGGATGTCAGCGGGCATGTCACCGCTGACATCCGCGGCTCCATGGAGGAGCACAGAGCGCCCGTTCAGGTCCACCTGATAAAATGACAGGCGGACCTGAACGGGCTTCCCGTGTGAAAGAGCCCAAACACAGGAGCTCTGTCAGCCTGACCATCGGGTTCTTGGTCACCTCCCTGGCCTGTTCCAAACTTCTTCAATTTATGAATAGGATGGAGGCCACTGTGCTCATTGGGACCTTCAATGCTGCAGAATTGTTTTGTACCCTTCCCAATGTCTGTGCCTTGATACAATCCTGTCTCGGAGGTCTACAGGCAATTCCTTGGACTTTATGGCTTGGTTTGTGCTCTAACATGCACTGTTAGACCTTATATAGACAGGTGTGTGCCTTTCCAAATCATGTCCAATCAACTGAATTTACCAATCAAGTTGTAGAAACATCTCAAAGATGATCAGTGGAAACAGGATGCACCTGAACTCGATTTTGAGTGTGATGGCAAAGGCTGTGAATACTTATGTACATGAGATTTTTTTCATTTTTTATTTTTAATAAATTTGCAAAGTTTTCAAAAAACTTTTTTCAAATTGTCATTGTTTGTAGAATTCTGAGGAAAATAATGACTTTAATCCATCTTGGAATAAGGCGAACATAACAATATATATGGTTAATTATTTTTAAAGTTGTGTTTTTATTCCTGACCATAACACATAACTAAACATAAACTGAAAACCACTATGCATTCCCTTCCAACAATATGTCTACCCATCACATATATGCAGACAGATATATATGTATAGCGGATGTCTTAGTGCAATGTGTGTGGGTGACATAAAATTGAGATGCTGAGCACCAGTCTATCCTCTAATTGAACAGCGGGTAGAGGAATGCCTTGTAATTTCGGAATTCAGATAATGTATTTTCTTATAATTATTCAGCTTTGAAGAATTTTAAATATTCCCCACTGTGGAAGCTCAACATGCGGCCAGGACAAGTGAGATGGAATTCAACAATACGAAAGTTGATACCTATCAGAGTTGTATGCATGTGAAAGTTGGGGGGGGGAGGGGGATTAAAATAATAAAAGAAAAATTACAAGGGTTTATTTTTTGTACTTAATCTGGGTATTTTTGCATGGCATGAAAGAATGAATGGCATGTTTAAGATATATTATTATGCTGTAAAGAGTCAGAGATTCCAGCATGCTCATTTTCAAAAAGTTCTGCTTAACAATATAGAAGGGATATAAATCACACATAGGGGCTTATTTATAAAACTGAGGTAGGATCCGGGAAAGTAAACATGTCTGGCTTCCATCTCTTTTGTTGGAACTCGCTCTCAAGTTTCCCAGTGGTAGGTAGGAAATACAAATGTATGGAAATTAAGATATTGGGCTAAATCTTAATTTGTGGGCCCTTAAAATGTATATAAGGGGAAAAAAAAAGTTTTTAGTCCTAAATAAATTGTGGGTCGATTGGATCCTCTATGAGATTTTTATTGGAGTCTATTAGAGCTGCACGATTAATTATTAAAGAATCAAGATCACGATTTAACCCTTCTCACGATCTTAAAACAGCATTTCCTCGATTCATTGCAGAGCTGTTCTCTGCTCGCTGCTGACAGCTGTAAAAAAAACAAAAAACAGGCAGCCTGCCAAGTTTATCACAACATCGCTTAGGCGAGATAAAGAGAAACATTGTAACATTGAGGCCTCGTACACACGACCAGTTTCCTCGGCAGAATCCATCAAGAAACTTGGTGGGAGAGTTTTTTTGCCGAGGAAACTGGTCGTGTGTACATTTTTCATCGAGGAAACTGTCGAGGAACTCGTCGAGCCAAAAAGAGAGCAAGTTCTCGTTTTCCTCGACGGGAGTCAAATTGGCTCATTGAGTTCCTCGTCGGGCTGGTTTCCGACGAGAAACTCGAGCGTGTGTATGCTAAGGAACCCGCGCTTGCTCATAATAAAGTATGAGACGGGAGTAAAAGTAGCATTTGTAATGGAGATAACACATTTTTTAAGCTGTAACAGCCTGAAAAGTGCAAATCGTCGTCGCTAGTATTGTTTCCCGTCGCAATTTTAGGCGTCGTTTGACCTGCCCTAACTTTAGACAGCACACGTATGTGCTGTTTAAAGTATGTCCGTCGTTCCCGCGTCGAAATTTTAAAAAAAACGTCCGGGAATACGAAAGTACGCTACGCATGTCGCACGTCGGAGCATGTGCAGTAGGTCCGGCGCGGGAGCCTGCCTAATTTAAATGGCACACGCCCATTTGAATTACGCGGGCTTACGCCGGAGGCCGCCAGCGTAGGTTTTCATTGCAAGTGCTTTGTGAATCAGGCACTTGCGATGAAAACTTGCGGCGGTGTAACCTATCTACGATACGTTACGCCGCCGCACTTCTACGTGAATCTGGCGCTATGTGTTTAAGAAAAGGATTTAACAAATTTTAATAAAAATCAAGGTTCAAAACATAGCAGGCACATTAGTAATAATAGTGTGTATGGGGCTTAAGCCAACATAATAATGCTTCAGAAGACACCCTAAAATTGGAGCAAATACACCACTGCAGAAAACAAACATAATAATTAAACATGTGGATAAGAAAAGAAACAGTGTGTTACTAGTACTAACTTAGAACCTGTCATATTAAAAATAGAATCATTTCAAATTTATTGTTCCGTGTTTCGTGTCTGTGGCTTGTACCTGAAAAAGCAATTATTCTTAATCTTGATCTTACATGTATAAGTGATGCAAGAGTTCATTTATCTTTGTAGCAATTTACCTGCACATAGTCATATCTCACTTTCCAAAATGAATTCTTCTGTAGCCTCCAGGTGTGTTTGCGCAGGATTAATTGCTTGATACTTCATGAATTAGTATAGAGATGGAAAACATTATATACTCAATAAGAGCCAATGCCAGACACTTCCTTCTTAAAGGGATGGTCTGATCAACTGTGAAATGTGGCTTTTGAACAGGAACATAGTTGTACTTTTTGTGCTTGATAACATTATATAAACTTTGCATAATACTAACTTTGTCATGCTATATATCTTATATAACTTTTTAATGTATTTTTATCTTTTTATTGAATTTTCAAGAGAACATAAACTTCACCCACGCAGGGGTAACCTAAGCAGACCGCCGGAGCACTGCGCAGCCATCAACAACTAAAAATAAAAAACAACTTAAATGGCCAGATTCAGAGAGAGTTACACCGGCGTATCAGTAGATACGCCGACGTAACTCTGAATCTGCGCCGTTGTAAGTTTAAATGTATTCTCAAACTGAGATACACTTAAACCTAGCTAAGATACGACAGCCTGCGCCGTTGTATCTTAGGGTGCAATATTAAGGCTGGCCGCTAGGTGGCGCTTCCGTTGAGTTTGGCGTAGAATATGTAAATGACTAGATACGCCTATTCACGAACGTACGTGCGCCCGTCGCAGTAAAGATACGCCGTTTACGTAAGGTGTTTTCAGGTGTAAAGTTATTCCATCAAATAGCTGGACTAGTCAATGTTAAGTATGGCCGTCGTTCCCGCGTCGAAATTTTAAAATTTTACGTCGTTTGCGTAAGTCGTCCATGAATAGGGCTAGACGCAATTTACGTTCACGTCGAAACCAATACGTCCTTGCGGCATACTTTGGAGCAATGCACACTGGGATATGTACACGGACGGCCCATGCGCCGTTCGTAAAAAAACGTCAATCACGTCGGGTCACCCTCCATTAACATAAAACACGCCCCCCTCATCCTAATTTGAATTAGGCGCGCTTACGCCGGCTCCATTTACGCTACGCCGCCGTAAGTTAGGAGGCAAGTACTTTGTGAATACAGGGCCAGATCCTCAAAAGGGATACGCCGGCGTATCTACTGATACGCCGTTGTATCCCTGTTTCTATCTTTGGAACTGATCCACAGAATCAGTTTCCAAGAGATAGACAGAAGATCCGACATGTGTAAGGGACTTACACTGCCGGATCTTAGGATGCAGTACCGCATCCGCCGCTGGGGGCATTTTGCATCGAAATGCCGCCTCGGGTATGCAAATTAGCACTTACGGAGATCCACAAAGCTTTTCAGCTTCGTTTTTTCTCCGTAAGTTTTAGTTTGCAATCGTAAAATTAGGGCTGCTTTCACAAAGTGTAAACTGTTTACACCATGTAAAAGCAGACCCTTCTGTCCAGCGACGCGTTTTTTTTTCTGTTTTAAATTTTTTTTTTCCCGCCGTATCTTCTTTTTTTCCCGACGCAACTTTATTGACCCGGCGCGATCCACAAAGCTCGGCGTAACGTTATTTCGCGCTACGTCACGAGCATGCGCAGTATGGCCGGCGCGGGAGCGCGCCTAATTTAAATGGGAATCGCCCCCATTTGAAGAGGAACGCCTTGCGCCGGCGGAATTTAAGTTACACAGCCGAAAATTTCTAGGTAAGTGCTTTGTGAATCGGGCACTTAGGTAGAAATTTTAAGGCAGTGTAACTTAAATGGGAATTTTTACGTTACGCCGACTCTTTGTGGATCTGGCCCACAGTACTTGCCTCTCTGACTTATGGCGGCGTAGCGTAAATACGATACGACCTACCTGAATCCGTCCCGAAAAGTGTGTGTGAGTTGCTCACCCCGGTGCATATAAGTGTACAAAAATACCAACCCCACCAGGCTGGACACGCCAAGCTCGCCCCTCCACTGTTGTAGGATGATATGGCTTATACATGAAGAAAGGGTTTTAACTCTTAAACTGGAGTTCCACCCAAAAATGGAACTTCCGCTTTAAGTGTTGGTGACATGTAATTTTTTTTTGGGGGGGGGGAGCGGATACCATCTTTTTAGAGGCATCCAGCTCCCACTTCCTCCTGGGGCTCCGCGGTGCCGGAAGGAAGTTTACCTCTCCCCCTCCTCTCTCTGCAATCTTGCCTGGCCATTCACAGCACGGCTCGCACATGCGCCATGCGTGCCCGACTGTGAAGTCCACAGTCAAAATGCCGGCGCCGTGGAGAGGAGGGGGAGAGGAGCGGGGCTTCATACACCCGCATCACTGGACCGTGGCCCAGGTGAGTGTCTGATTATTAAAAGTCAGCAGCTACACTTTTTGGTACAACTCTGCTTTAAGAAGGAACATCAGATATATGTGCCATAGAGTCCTCGTTAAAGTGAAGTTGCAGAATTGTCGCTGTCATTACTTTTATTTTTTAATGACATATTTCCCCACAAATCGCTATCGCACAATTCTGCAAGTGATTATAATTTATTATCGCTGTTTTCTAGCTGATCTAAAACCATTTTTGACATAAAGGGACACTTTTGGACAATCTACAGTTTGCAGGGAGAAAGAACAGTTTTTATTATATAAAAGTACATGTAGGGCACTGGGCAGACCACTAGGGACAAGGGGGGTGTGTATTTTTTACATACAGTACTGTAATCTATAAGATTACAGTATACTGTATGTATAGTGTTTGTTTACTTCTTTGAATTTGGCGCCGTTCTCCGCCCCCGTGCGTCGTAACGTCGCAGGGAACGGAGATCGGCGGCACACAGGGACACTGTGAATCGAGCGAGGAGGACCCGCTCGCTCACACAGCGGGGATGCATCGCTGTATCCAGGGACAAGGTAAGTAACTTGCCTGTGGATTCAGCGAGCAGGTAAGTCGCGCCGCTGCACACTCTGCACGTTTTCCCCCCGAGCGTGACTCGGGGATACCGATCCTAACATGGAAAACCCACCCCGAGTCACGCTCGGGTTTACCGCTAAGGGGGTTAAGGTGAAAAAACATCTGATGCTTACAAGCCCCCCAGCGCCCCCCCCCGTTTACTTACCTGAGCCCTCGAAAGTCCAGCGTCGTGAACGTTCTGGCTTCTCGGCCCGGTCTTCTTGGCTGTTCTCGGCTCTTCATCGGATGATTGATAGCAGAGCAGTCATTGGCTCCCGCGGCTGTCAATCAACTCAATGACGCGGCGCACCGGGGGGCGGGGCCGAGTTATACACTTGGCAGCTATGGCCGCCTACTGTTTCACATGCAAACCCCCTGGGGAGAGCGCTTCCCATGAAGGGTATTAGCTCTTGCGGGGAGAAGCCGGGACAGCCACCGAGGGACCCCAGAAGATGAGGATCGGGGGCCAACTTTGTGCAAAATTAACTGCACAGTGGAGGTAAGTATGACACGTTTGTTAAATAAAAAAATGAAAAAAGAACCTTTACTAACCATTTAAAGTTAATTAGACCATAGATCTAATCCATTTGTGTGTTTGGTTGAAGCAGAACTAGATCCATACCTCCTGATTCCCATGCCAACAGTCATACCCCCAATAAACTAGCTAGTTTCTCCGATGCTGCTACTCTAGACCCTGATCTACAAGTGCCATTGCAGTTCTTTTACAATTTACTGTTCTATTTCCTGAATATGTACACTGAATTGGTAGAAGCATAACCAAATGTACGACGAGGGCTTGTCTTTAGTCTAAAAATAAATAAATAAATTGGGATTAAGGGTGTCCCTTTTCCACCGTCAACGATCAAGGAGCATGTAGCAAATTACTGGTGATAGAACAATTTGAGTTGTTAACATATAAAGAACCAAGGCAGCTTGGCCTGTGCAAAGCTTCTAATGCAGATGTATGATATTCTTACTTTACTCCGCCACGACAGCCCAGAAATACACAAGTTACATAAAATCTTTTTTTTTTTCTCAAGGAATATCCAGTTACAGATTGCTGTCTTTTAGGTACCTGGGGGAACACTGAAAGGAAACACAGCTGGGAACCACTGTGGTTTGGTTCCTCTCCAGACACTTTCAAAATATTTGGCAAAAACAATTTTTTTTTTTCTAAAGTAAAACTGTTTCCTTTGGTAAAACACCCAGAAACGCAGGTTTCACATTGTTGTATTTTGACAGATAGCCAAAAGTAAAGAGTCTGGTGTGCTAATGGCATCTGTATGGCAGCGAAGTCCGTTTTATTAGGAGTAGACCCGAGACAGGAAAATGAGTAATATTTCAAAATGGTTTCTACTGAGAAAAATAATTTACATTCCATTCATCTTAAAGTGAAAGAATGAGCAGAAATCGGAGCCCTCCAAAACACTTGTTGGACAGGCCTGTCTGTACGTCTGCCAGCTGATGACAGTAATGAAAGTTAGGAAATTGTGTTTAGCATTTATTATTCTTAAATTTAAGACCGGTATGTGTCAGTCAAGTATAATATATCAGGACTCTGAGCTTAATCCTTCTGCTGTGATTTTTAATCAACCTAATGGACCTGTGTGTTGATCTAGACTATGGTGCCTGAAATTTATAATTGGCAGGTCACACTGATGTTATTTTAAATTAAGGATAGCCAGCAGAAATGGTAAAATGGGATTAGTCATTCAAGTGAACCTGTCAGCCTTTTGAAACTTTTAAAGTTCTGCCCAAGAGCAAGGAAATGTGCCTGCTATTGCCTTTGCTAGCCAGAAAAGATTTTATTGTGTACCACTCTAATCCTGGTTTTAGTATCAATATAAGATGTTAACTTAACTGACTTCAGGGCTAATCACCTTGTTAAACCCCTGGCACACAAACACAAAGCCCCAAAACCTTGTTATGCACCTGAACCAAACAAAGAGCCCCATACACTTTTTATACCCCAGGACCAAACAGAGCCTCATACCTTTTTTATGCCCATGAACCAACCCCCATACTCTAGTTATACCCCTGAACCTAAAACAGAGCCCCCCCCCCAACCACACACACACTCTTGTTACTTCCCTGGATCGAACACAGAGCCACATACTATTTTTATACTCCTGAACCAAACATTGAGACCTGTGACCTTTTGGGCGCAGGGTGACCAAAAAAATAATGAACACTGAGAATATGATTGGATTACTTCAAATGGGACAGTAATATTCATTAACAATATCTCTCACGAAATATGAAGATTGTAAACCCTGTACACTGTGAGGTCTTTGACCAGGAAGTATAACTTCTAATATGGGCATTCCAGGAAGTTCAATGTAAGAGATAGACCATCTATTGCTTAACGATGTTGCTTTTGTCTGGATAGGTAAATTGTGTTAATCTTGTCTGAGGTAGCTTTCCATTCACCTATTATTAAGGGTGCTAATGAACTCACCTGTTGTCTGCTAAGGGATGTATTGACACTCGTGTAGCGCTACCCCCGGAGGAGCCACTGGTTAGATTTGGGATCGGCGTATTTAGGTTACCTCTCGATGTGTCTAGGGGTGTTGATAGTTGTGAGAGCAGTAATAGAATGTCCAGACCGTTGGTTGACGTTTTCAATGCTTTATTTCCTGATCAAACACGACCAACATGCCAACTTGAGGTAGACAGGATAGGCTGGTGAAAAAATAATAACTTCACAGAATCAGGCTATGGATAGAGAAAGCAGTCCTGCCTTCTATAATTGTATTCGTCTCGTCGCCACTCCAGCCTGAGTGGGTAAAGTGCCCCTGGACAGACCTCTCTCACAGGCCTGGCAGCCAGAGCATCACTTAGAGTTTCTGGGAAGGAACAACTCTCTGCCACCATCTTGGCTCTAATTAAATTAGGATGTTAAGATGAGACCTCTGCCACAGGCCTAGTGCTTGAAAGTTTGAATGGTAGAGCAAATCCTCCCAGTGTGTCTTTTGGGGTCACCGACTGACAGTCTGAATGCAACCTGTCAGTGTCCGGTCACCCAAATCCCCGATGGTTCGTTCAAGCCCTATTGGATCACCTGCCTCCTTGTTCTCCTCAGACCGATCCCCCACCGAACAGCACCCGGCTTGGGATCTTCTCAATAGAAATGGGAACCCAGTAAATCACTGGGGTCCCCTGGCAGCATCAGTTGCTCCGGGCTATGAGAGCCCAGAGTCAGGAACTCTGCGTGCACGCGACCCTAGCCTGGTAGGTCATAGTGGTGGGGCCCGTGATGTGCTCACACCCTAAAGGTGGGTGCCGCATCTGGAACCAGGAACCCGCGAAGAACCCCAAACAATGGCCTCCGCCACAGAAATACCCCTCCCCAGCATGCCCCGTGAGGGAAAAACTCCTCTAATTGGCTGCTGGGAAGAAGCGGCTTCGCCTGGACCCCTCTGGTGCCACCTGCCATCCAGAGATGAAACTGCATCTCTGGAGTACAAACTGACCCACAGGACAATCCAGAATTGGCCACAGCCAAATTTAACAAATCAGTGAATGAGAGCAATATAACTCTCTCATTCCCCCACTAAATTTAACAATAGCACCTGTACTGAAAAGTACACAGGCGCTACACAGAATAATGTGTATTGGGGGCTAGTTATGTAACCACTGTGTGATGTTGTGGGTGGATCCGGGTCATTGTTCATGTGGTGACTGCAGTATTCTCAAGTGTATATAAAGAGCCTGTATTCCTTTAAATAAAGAGTCTGATTCCTGCTTGACCCTCAATACAGAGCCTCGTCTCGTACTTGGGGGGAGAATTATTCGTATAGTTTCTTGTTCGGCTGATTGGAGTGTTTGGTAGCTGCCTTTGTGTTCGGGAATGGAATGTCCTAAACGACTTTAACCCCTTTCATACTCGGGGTGTCGTTTCAAGCCCTATACCTTTTTATGACCCTGGGCCAAATGTAGAGCCCCATGCCACTGAACCAAATGCAGAACCCCATAGCCTTGTTATACCCCAGAACCAAAGTTAGAGCCCTATACCCTTGGTATACCGAGGACCAAACATACAGGCTCATACCCTTGTTATACCCCTGAACCAAACATAAAACCCCATACCCTTGTTATGCACCTGGACCAAACATAGAGCCCTCATACCCTTGTTATACCCGGACCAAACGTAAAACCCCATACCCTCGTTATGCACCTGGACCAAACATAGAATCCCTTACCCTTGTTATACCCTTTGACCAAACACAGAGCCCCATACTCTTGTTACAACCCTGGATCAAGCACAGGGCCGCATACTCTTGTTATACTCCCGAACCAAACCTTGCGCCCTATACCCTTGTTATGACCCTGAACCAAATGTAAAGTCCCATACCTCTAAACCAAACGCAAAACCCTATAGCCTTATTATACACCAGAATCAAGGTTAGAGCCCTATATCTTTGGTATACTCCAGGGCCAAACATAGAGCTCCATACCTTTGTTATGTCTCAGGACCAAACATGGAGGTCCTATGTCCTTATTATACACCTGGCCCAAAGTGGGTGCTCTTCTTGGACATAGGGAACAGCAGGTGGGCATGGTTAGTTTTAAGGTCTGTGACATAAAACAGATATCAGGAAGTTGAGGCCTTAGTTACAAAGTAAAACATTTTGGAAGAACAAATTCACATGGGCTGGCTACTCTTATATGACTTGGACAATCTAGATATCCACATAGAACAAAAAAAGCATACTGGCCTCCTGAAGTATGTTCACTGCTAAATGCAAAAAATAAATAAACATACTTACAAACAGAAAGGGTAGCTAGTACTTCAAAGGGAAGGCCAAGTTCTTCTGCACTAATATCTGTCAGATATGTATCCGCATGGACCTTCCTGTCATCAATGGCATGCAGTACAGGCCGATGCATTTCTGGGGTCAATGCCACTGTCTTCAGAGCTTTAGCACTTTATTAGGTACACCTGTTCAATTGCTTAGTAACACAAATTGCTAATCAGCCAATCACATGGCAGCAACTCAATGCATTTAGGCATCTAGATGTGGTGAAGATGACTTGCTGAAGTTTGAACCGAGCATTAGAATTGGGAAGAAAGGGAATTTAAGAGACTTTGAACATGGCATGGTTGTTGGTACCAGATGAGATGGTCTGAGTATTTTTAAAAACTGCTGATCTACTGGGATTTTTACGCACAACCATGTCTAGGGTTTACAGAGAATGGTCTGAAAAAGAGAAAATATCCAGCAGTATCCAATATGAGCAGCAGCTGTGTGGACGGAAATCCCTAATTGATGTCAGAGGTCAGAGGAGAATTGGCAGAGATGATAGAAAGGCGACAATAACTCAAATAACCACTCGTTACAACCAAGGTATGCAGAATACCATCTCTGAACACACAATACATCGAACCTTGAAGCCGATGGGCTACAGCCGCAGAAGACCACACGGGATGCCACTCCTGTCAGCTAAGAACAGGAGACAGAGGCTACAATTCACACAGCCTCATCAAAATTGTACAGTAGAAGATTGGTCTGATGAGTCTCAATTTCAGCTGTTACATTCAGATGGTTGGGGGAGGAATCTGTCATAAAACAACATGAAAAGCATGAATCCATCCTGCCTTGTATCAACAGTTCAGGCTGCTGGTGGTGGTACATACCTGGAGCTTCTTGGCTGCAAGGCTTGAGTATGACTACTGACAAACAGCATCTGGTGCTGCATCAGACCAGAATCTACATCCTGGAACTGGAAAAAAATACTGAATTCCCTGCTGAAGATGAGAGTGGGATGATCCATGTAGCCATTGAGGATATATGAAAGATATACTGCACTTGAGTGGAATAATCGTTCTACGAGGAAGAAGCGTCCTTGCGGGAACTTTGGTAGTGTGATAACCCAGCTGGCTGACATCCACACAAGCGATTTAGATCTTTAGATCTCTATAATTTGAGATCTAGCCTTTCTGGTAAGAGGCACATGTTTTTTTTTGTGAAAGAGCGCACCTTATGAAGCACTGTTGTCTTGTGAATCACTTTTCACTTTCTTGTACAAAGAGTTTTATTGAAAAAGGTACATCAACAAACAAAAAGAGTACAAAAGAGAAAAAGACTGTGGTGGACACAGCATAAGGTATCAAACATTAGAACAAATAGTCCGTAGACCTGAGATCAATCCGGCATCTAGGGATCCAAAAGCGAATCCAGAAGACCGGCAATACAATGTCCTCAACTCCAGTAGCCTGCTAAATTAACCTAATGTCGGCTTAGGTGACATACCGGCTAACACGCCGGGGTAAATGTAGAACTTAAAAGCAAAGTTGCTATACGATACACAACATTACCAAAATATAAAAAAAAATAAAAAAAAATAAAGATAATAAATAAAATAACAAACCAAAAATTAAAATTCAAGCAGGCACATAGCAGAGGATATCAGTTTTTCAAAATATAAAATAAATAATGCATCCTGTGTCCAGGGCCGACAGGACCAGGCCCGAGGGCCCAAGCCACAAAGAACAAAGAAAGAGAGGATGAAAAGAAAGAGAGTCCACTAGATAGGTAGCATGAGCAAGTAGCAATGAAGAGAAAGAGGAAAAGAAATAGAGAAAAGAAAATAGAAAAAAGAAAGAAAGAAAAATAGAAAGAAAGAAAGAAAGAAAGAATGAAAGAGAGAAGGGGGTCCACGGGGCGGGGGGAACAGAGACCTATCAAAGAGAAAGTAGTGTTGGGTTAAATCGTGAAGGGTGGTTGTTAGCCACCCAGGGTTGCCATACCCTGAGAAATTTATTGTGGGTATCTGCTAACACAGCAGTGAGTTTCTCGTTAACCATAATATCATTAATGCAGTTTTTAACTGCTTCGAAACTGAGAACCGGGGTCTTCCAGGCCCTTGCAATGATCAATTTAGTTGCAGTAAAAACATGCGCCGCCAGCTGGCGTTCAGGGCGGAGAAGCTCCGTGATCGGTTTCCATAAAAGGGCCTCAAAAGGGTCCTTCTTTAGGTTGGTATCAAAGAGGTTGCGGAGCAACGCATACACTCTAACCCACAATCTGCATACCCTGGGACAGGTCCACCAGATATGTGCCATGGTACCCTTCTGAGAGCATCCACGGAAACACAAAGGGGAATAAGAAGGTATGAAACTCGCCAGTCTGGCCGGGGTATAGTACCACCTATAGAACACTTTATAAGCGTTCTCCTGAAAAAGAACATTGGTAGCGCATTTAGACAATGCCATGGTCATAGCCTGCCAATCTTCCGGATCGAGTTGCCTCCCGAGTTCAGCCTCCCACTGAAGGTGATAAGGTCTCAAGGGCGGTCTCCTAGAGTTGATAATCGCTGTATAAACGAGAGATATGAGTCCCGGGGAATGGGGGCGCGATCTACATAAGCTTTCAAAGGGGGTCATGGTATAGGGGGTAGGTTGGGATCTGATTAGGCGCTGGAGGAAATGTCGAAGTTGCAAGTAACTATAGTGTTCCCTGAGGGGAATATCATGGGAGGAACGTAAAAGCGAATAAGAAATAATCTTGGTTGGGGAGAGCATAGAATGAACGTCTACAAAGCCGTGTTCAGTCCACCATGTAAACTGTAAGGGGTTATCCCTACCCAGGGGAAATAACGGGTTATGAAGGAAACGAAGTAATGGCAGATGGGGGGAGATCAGACCCGCAGAATATTTAACCGCATCCCACAATCTAAGGGAATGGGCCAGACAAGGACCTATAGAGGACGGGCGATGTGCTCGAGGGAGCCATGGAAGAGAGGCTAGAGGTGTTGGGTGAGAATCCACCAAGTCAAAAGTAGCCCACAGTGGCATTTGCTGTTTCTCGTGGAGGCGAGACAACGGAGCGATACCCGCCGCGGTATAGTAAGCATGCAAATTAGGGACCGAGAGGCCACCATTGATTCTGCGTGCAAAAAGCACTTGCCTCCTAATCCTGGGCCTCTTGGGGCCCCAGATAAACTGCAAAATTTTACGTTGGTGAATTCTAAGGATGTGAGTGGGTACCTGAACCGGTAAAACCCGAAAAAAATAAAGCAATTTCGGAAGATAGGTCATTCGTACTGCCGCCACCCTCCCGAACCAAGAGAGCGGAAGAGTGGACCAAGAGGTGAGCATAGCTGTCAGTTTGCCAAACAAAGAAGGAAAGTTGGCTTGATACAGTTCGGAATACTTCGGGGTAAGCTTAATCGCCAAGTAGGGTAATGAGGTCAACCACTGAAAAGGGAATGCAGACCGTAAAGAGTCTAAATCCGAGGGGCAAATATTGATAGACATCGCCTTCGACTTTGCCTGGTTGACAGCTAAGCCTGAGAACAAGGCAAAAGAATCCAAAAGTGACAACAGATTGGGGAGAGAAATTCTAGGTTTGGTGATGGTCAACAGAATGTCATCTGCAAATAATGACAATTTGTGCGAAGTACCCGCCACCTCCACCCCTGACACGTCCGGATGGGATCGAATGGCCTCAGCCAAAGGCTCAAGAGCCAGGACGAACAGGAGCGGGGAAAGCGGGCAGCCCTGCCGCGTCCCCCTCCTAATAGGGAAGGTGGACGACTCAAAACCATAGTACCGAACCTTGGCCTGGGGGGAGTCATAGATAGCTGAAATCCAGCTCAAAAAAGAAGCACCAAAGCCATAATGGGTAAGGACTTGTGTCAAATAAGGCCAAGACAATGTGTCAAAGGCCTTATTGACATCGAGGGACAAAAACATCGTTTCCAGGGACCTAGCATGTACAATATGTTGAATTTGAAGAAGCCGTCTAATCGCATCCCCCGCTTGTCGATGAGGGACAAATCCCACCTGATCTTTCTTTATCAGGCGTGGGAGAAAAGAATTCAGGCGATTGGCCAATATCTTAGTCAAGATTTTCATATCAATATTTATTAAGGAGATTGGCCTGAAATTAGCCCAAGAGGAATGGTCCCTATCCGGCTTCGGGATCATTACAATGTTAGCGGTCAGCAAATCAGGCGTGAACGACTGTCCCTTCTTTATAGAGTTGTACATGGCCGCCAAATGCGGGGCCAGGACGTCCGCTAGCTTCCGATAATACAAGGCCGTGAAGCCATCCGGGCCCGGTCTCTTGCCGATCTTCAAGTCCTTAATACATTGAAGAACTTCCTGGACCTGAATATCACGGTCCATCAAAGACTTATGTGGGTCTGATAGAGAAGGTAAGGATAAGCCAGACAAAAAAGTGTCTAGACCCTGAGTAGATGAGTGAGTAGGGGGGGAGTAAAGCTTTGTAAGACGGTGGCGGAATTCATCCAATATCCGTTGTGGACTACCCGTGAGGACGTTGTGGCGGGTATGCAGGTTTATGGGGGCAAATTTAGGGGCAAAGGTTCGGAGTCTATTAGCCAGCATCGCGTTAGGTTTATTCGCCTTGGCGTACCACTTTTGGCGAGCCCAACGTAAAGTGCGTTCGGCATCATCAGTTAAACACAAGTCCAAGTCCGTACGGGCCGCATCTAAAAGCCTGCGATTCGCCGGGGAGGGAGCCTGCTTGAAGGCGGTAGACAAGACCTCCAAACGTTTCTCCAAAGCACGACGAGCTTGAATACGCTCTCTCTTACGGTGTGACGCTATGCGAATCACATGGCCCCAAAGGACCACTTTATATGCTTCCCACAACGTCACTGGGGAAGAGACAGTTCCCGTATTGAGATTAAAGTAGTCCTTAGAAGCTTCTTGAATATCTTTAAGAATTGCTTTAAAAGATAGAAGAGAGTCATTCATGACCCATGGGGCAAATTGCGGTTTGCTAAGAAGAGAGTGACACACTGTCAAAACAGGGTCATGATCTGACCAGGGGGCCGCTAAAATGGAAACAGAGTCGACCAAAGGAAGATGTTTCCGGAGTACAAACATATGGTCGATCCTGGAATGGGAATGATGAGGATGAGAATAATGGGTATAGTCCCTACCAAGGGGATGAAATTCCCGCCAGAGATCCACCAAGTCGTGATTACGCAAAGCCCGTAGAATTTTTTTAGCAGCGGGAGATGGGGACGTATGTTCCGATGGATACTTGTCAAGCGAGGGGCTCAGCGACACATTGGAGTCACCTGCTAGCAGAAGTGTGCCCTTCTGATGGGCCATTAACAGGGAGCAGACATGGGTAAAGAAAGGGTCCCGGATTATCATTCGGAGCATAGTAAGTCATGATAGTTACCTCATTATCCTGAACAGTACCCTGCAAGAGGAGGTATCTGCCATCCGGATCAGCGATCTGTTTACTGCAAATAAATGGAACCGAATTGCGTATGGCGATAAGAACCCCTTTCTGCTTAGTAGGGCCATTGGCTAAATAAACTTGGGAGTAGTTTGCAGCAAAATACTTAGGACAAGAAGAAATGGAGAAGTGGGTCTCCTGCAAACATGCTATATCAATGTTTTGTTGTTTAAGGTATTTGAAAACTTTGACTCTTTTTTGAGGGGAGTTCCACTTTTCACTTTCATAAGAGCACTTTAAATCAGACTTTTCTACACTGAAATCTTTCTTTTTATTCAAGATTTTCTTTATTTATGGACTCAATATGGACTCATAGAATATTTAAATACTAAATGCTGTGTAAGATGTGTTTAATTGTTTCTTAGGTTGCGCACTTATTGGATTTTTACATATGCCTTGGGTCGAGTATATCAACTTGTATAAGTAGCAGCACCTTCACATATAAATTTTGTCTTTTAGTGAGCGTGAAATATACATTTTTATAACGTATATAATTTATGTTACATTAAGGTGGATGCAACAGGAACAGTGAACACAACCTAAACTGGGCGGGAACTTTGGAGGTAGAGTTTTAGAGTTAGTTAGTTATAGAACACAAGAGAAAAGAAGAAAAAATTTAAAAGGGAGGTATGAGGTTGATGACTTAGCAAAGAATTTGTTTTTATAATCATCGGCAACCAGTCCATAAGGTGCAGTGTTAAACCCCTAGAGAGCTGCTGGATTGTGGGTCCCTCTATTCCTGCACAGCCAGGCAACATGCATATTTCCAATTTTCACACAAAGACAGAAATCAGTCCATGGGCTTGGTTTTTGTCATTTTATTGGGGAAAAATCAACTTGGATGGGAAATAGAGATTATGGGATCCCCAACTTGACTTGATAGGACAATTAGAGGACAACTTCCTCCACTCTATACACAAAAAAAATAATCCTGGACTGTATTTCCCCTGAAACAATATCAGTCTCTCTGGAATAGGCAGTACAAATTACCCTTATAGGAGCTCTATGTCCCCTTAGAGGAATTTAGCAAAGTCCCAAAACATGCAGGAGCTCTATGTACCCTCTTCTGAAAATTTCAGTCCATCTGGCTGACTTGTAAAGTGCCCCAGGACAAGTTTTTGGGTTTAGCTGTGACACTGTTCCTGGAAAGCTTGCTGTGTATTGCATCTGTCTGCTTTCTCCTTTTGTGTCCCTCCCTGGGGGTGTAGAGGTATACTCACACTGTCCTTTGAATCCTGCTGCCTTGGGTAAAACTGCTGTCCAGGCCTCCTGCTGGACAGATCTTCCCATGCTAGACAGGGTGTCTTCTGGATAAGACTGAAGAGTAATGAAGATTCCTCTCTTCAGCTTCTTGCCTTCTTTAGCTCTAGCCTGGAGGCAGAGCCCCTCAGGACTCGACAACAATACTGCTGGCCAGGCTAATCAATTATTATGGGCCTCTCTGACTACCCTACCAGACCTCCTGCCTGTGGATTCATCAAAACTCCCATCAATATTCAGACCCTGCCTCTTTACCTCCACCCACTAGCTTCTAGAAGTTTCCATGGACCTCCAGAACCAGGAGGAGGCAATAGAGGGCTGGTCTGCAGAGGCTTACAGCCTGACCTTAAGCTGAACCCACAGCAAATTTAGACTCACACAAACTACTACCGTGTTTCCCCGAAAATAAGACCTACCCCGAAAATAAGACCTACCCCGATTTTCAGAAAAACCTGCAATATAAGCCCTACCCCGAAAGTAAGACCTAGTTTAAAGTGCTGGTGAAATACTAGTGTTATACTACAGTGTTATATAGTGTAGACTGTGTGTGTGTGTGTGTGTTTATATGATCTAGTTGTGCCAAATACCTTCGGTATAGCGCTGACCTCCCTGACCTCCCGCTCCTCTCAGCTGATCTTACGCGGCTCTCCTCTTCTCCTCTCAGCTGTCAGGGGGGATCTCGGGCCCCCCTCCCTCTGTATTCTTTAGAGCTGGGAAGAGACCTCCGGCGGGCCATGGAAGCGCTGAGCGAGCGACGCTCAGCTGATGTCATGCTGATCTGCTCTCTGCTCTCTGCAAGCTGTCAGTGGGGAATTTGGGCCCCCCTCCCTCTGCATTCCTTAGAGCAGGGAAGAGACCTCCGGCGGGCCATGGAAGCGCTGAGCGAGCGACGCTCAGCTGATGTCACGCTGCTCTGCTCTCTGCTCATCTGCAAGCTGTCAGGGGGAATATGGGCCCCCCTCCCTCTGCATTCCTTAGAGTCCTCCGTGGGCCATGGAAGCGCCGAGCAGGGTTCAGCTGATGTCATGCTGCTCTGCTCTTCTGCATGCTGTCAGCAGTGCTCGAAGAGGGAAAGAGAGCTCCAGGGGGTTACAGATGCACCCAGCACTTGAAGGAGGTATGTGGAACAATTGAATTGCAGACATACACATTTTGCAATATGTGGTGCTGTGAATTTTAGGAATTTACAAGCTTTTTTACACAGTTCCACAGGGGATTTCTGACAGGCAGAAGGGAGAGAAGACAGCCCCCCGGCATGATAAGACCTACCCCGAAAATAAGCCCTAGTGTCTTTTTGGTTGCCCAAATTAATATAAGACCCGGGCTTATTTTCGGGGAAACACGGTATGAGTCAGCATAAATGTACCTTGCTACACTGTGCACTAGAGGGTGCTACAGTTCCATAACATATCAAACCACAAAGGCTGGAAGATTTCCCTCAGCCATTATTGTTGGTCTGAACATGGTGAGGCTATCTATATAGCACCCAGCTATTGTCATTGTCTAATTCTGAATTAATTTGTGTTTATACTCTGGTCCCAACATATACAGTCTATCACAAAACTGAGTACACCCCTCACATTTTTGTAAATATTTTATTATATCTTTTCATGTGACAACACTGAAGAAATTACACTCTGCTACAATGTAAAGTAGCGAGTGTACAGCTTGTATAACAGTGTAAATTTGCTGTCCCTTCAAAATAACTCAACACACAGCCACTAAACCGCAGACAACAAAAGTGAGCACACTTTGGGCATGCTTTTTCTTCCCTGTTGCAAAGAAAGTACACGTAACTGGATGCAATATATTTTATCGTGCTTTTCTGTTAGTTCCTCCTAAAAGGTGGAAACAGGTGATACTAATAGAAGAATGGATTCAGAAAACTGAGAACATTCCTGGATGTCACCTTCTAATAAAAGTGCCTAAACACAGAATAACTACCATTTAACTTGAGGCCTTGAAGCAATAGATAAACCGTAGATCATGGACAGATTTCATCAATGAACTCCCACAGATCAGATATTCTATATAGGGGTCAAAGGAAGAAACCACAGTGTGCAGCAGAGGGACATAGGCATCTGACACTCCCAGAAGGGTTAAACACTGAATACACTGACGGAGGTTGAAGCGGTGGAACACAGGAGAGGTAGGATATAGAGGCTACTGAAGAGTAAGTATACAAGTTCTTGTCTTTCAGGAAGGCTCCTGACCTTTTTTGTTGATTTACAGTGTCACCTTAATTGAATGTGTCCTATGTGATAAAATGCCAAATTCCAATTTTATGCAAACGTGCATGGTAAAGAGAACCTAATATATAACAGATGGTCAACCAGGGAAGCACATTGCCAATATTTGCACTTTGTGGCTTCTTTCATTGGCTAACATGGTTAGCAACTGGGACCCAAGCAGAGAATTTTTAAAAGGACATTTGCTGCTATCATCACAAATTTTTGGTTTCTGCAATTGTCTTAAAATTTCTTTCATTCTGTCGCACATGTGCTCTAGTTCTATATTGGTTTTTGTGCTCCAGCAATCAAAGTCAGGGTGCTACTACTCTCCAACGATGTAATGATGTGCTGATTTGGAGCTTGGACAGAAAGTCAAGTGGCAACCTATCCCAAACATGTCTATTGCCCAATTTTGGTCCCGGCCTATAGTTTAAGAAACACTGCCCCAGACTCAATGAACATAAGAGCCCTTTCATACTGGGGGATGTTTTGCCAATATATATATATATATATATATATATATATATATATATATATATATATATATCAGGGCTCAAAATTTCAAGTCCTGAGCTACTAGCCAGGCCTCAAGGCGTACTCGCCACCAGTTGCCCCGTCCAACCCCTACCATGTCCCGCCCCTAGACAAGCCCTCATAAATCTCATGAAATGGCACTTAAATGTTTATGCAGAATTAAGTTATAAAAATAAATATTAACAACAACTTTATCCGTGCCCAAAATAGCAGACAGGAGTCCACCCCCCACAATAGCAGCCAGGAGTTCCCCCCACAATAGCAGCCAGGAGTTCCCCCCACAATAGCAGCCAGGAGTTCCCCCCACAATAGCAGCCAGGAGTTCCCCCCCACAATAGCAGCCAGGAGTTCCCCCCACAATAGTTGCCAGGAGTCCCCCCACAATAGCAGCCTACCTGTGCTGAGTAGGGTAGGAGAGGAGCCGGAGCCGCCGCGTTGTTCAAACCGCGGGGAACGTTACAGCTTTCAAATCAATAGCTGCCGCCGCCACGAGCGTCATATACAACCCCTCCCCCTTGTCCGGGAAACTTTGATAGACAGATCACCCATCCAATCCTGTAATCTGTCTATGAAAAAAGTGCCCGGAAAAGGGAGAGGCGCTGTATATGACACGCGCCGCGGGGAACACAGCTATTGAATTGAAAGCTGTAATGTTCCCCACGCTATTAACAAACAGGCGGCGGCGACGCGACTCTCCTCTCCCTGCTCGCCCCCCTTGCCACACTCGCCAGCCCTCAAAATTTACTCGCAAAATGCGAGCAGATGAGTGAAATTTTGAGGGCTGTGTATATATATATATATATATATATATATATATATATATATATATATCAACTGACCAAAGTTCAGCTTTTAAAGCATATCTAAAAACTTTTTTTTTACATTTTAAATGCAGAAGAGTATGGTTTGAACCTGTCAAGTATTTTTGCCATCTGTAACCTATTGGGGAGATTTCCCTTAATTTCCTGTAATCATTATCACTTTAATCAATGTCTATATTTATGTATTTTCTTTTATCACCCCTAATCTCCTCATAAATAGATTTTCCCTTCATGCATTATTGTATTGTTCCATTCATATTGGTCAACTACATCCCTAGGACTGTAGGACACCTTGATGTGTACATATTGACAATTATGATTGTAGTTAGTCCATATACAGTACTTAAATACATTTAATATAATATAATTTAATATATGGTCATTGATTGGGAATCTTTGCAGATGCCGACTTTCCTGTTCTTTCCTGCACCCTGGAGGGCACCATTTGTGTGATATCTTGTAAGCCCATTGGGTTGGGCTCATTCCCTCTGGGGAGGTGGGGGAAGCCACACGGCCCTCCGCATCATTCCACGGCTTTTTAACAGTTCTGGTCACGCAATTACCTACTCCACTCTCAGGCGGTAAATATATCACCATGTCATATCTGTATTGTGATTTAGAATGATATACTTTGAAATTCTGAAGATAAGTCATATGTTTCATAGAGTCAACGATTCTGTTTACCTTGCTTGTATGCGACAATGTGGAATATGCAACATATTATCTGGCCAGATTTTCATTTATTGTATTTTAATTATACTGTGACATTTGATAACCTCTGAATAAAATACTCTCTTATTAACAATTATACATACCTTGATTGTGTTCACATTGCTGTCTAAAGCCCCATTGGGAAAACAGTCTTATAGTACTGTACTGTACTGTACTGTACTGTACTGTATAAACAACAGAATACTGACCTCATTGGAAGATTTACCCTCTATTCTAGTAAGAGCTCAAAATTTTGGATATTCCCTCACATTCAGTGGTCACCAGGATAAAGAAAGAGGAATCATTTTCTTAGCGAGAAAACAGCTGGCAATAAAAAATGACACGTACACACGACCATTTTTAACGGTCTAGAAAAAAGTTTTTTCCAACTCGATTATTGCTAAGCCTGCCTTGCCTACACCCGATCGTGAAAAAAAAAATGCTCTAGCAAAGCGCGGTGACGTACAACACGTACAACGGCACTATAAAGGGGAAGTTCCATTCAGGTGGCGCCACCCTTGGGGCTGCTTTTGCTGATTTCGTGTTAGTAAAAGTTTTGTAAGAGACGATTCATGCTTTTAATCTGTAATGCTGCGTACACGCGATCAGTCCATCCGATGAGAACGGACCGATGGACCGTTTCCATCGGTTAACCGATGAAGCTGACTGATGGTCCGTCGCGTCTACACACCATCGGTTAAAAAAAGTTCAATGCTTCCAAGCATGCGTCGACTTGATTCTAAGCATGCGTGGATTTTTAACCGATAGTCGAGCCTTCTAACGATCGTTTTTTTTCTATCGGTTAGGAATCCATCGGTTAAATTTAAAACAAGTTGGCTTTTTTTTAACCGATGGTCAAATAACCAATGGCGCCCACACGTGATCGGTTTTGAACGATGAAAACGGTCCATCAGACCATTCTCATCGGTTTAACCGATCGTGTGTACGCGGCATTACAGCGTGACGAATGTGCTATCTCTATTACGAATGCTAGTTTTACCAGAACGAGCGCTCCCATCTCATAACTTGCTTCTGGGCACACGCATTATTTTCACGACGTTAAAGCCTACACACAACCATTTTTTAAATACGTTAAAAACGACAACGTTAAAAACAACACGAAAATTTAGAGCATGTTCTAAAATTTTAATGGCCATTTTTAACGTTGCGAAAAATGCTCTGGAGCCCACACACGGTCGTTTTTAATGACATTAAAAAAAAATATCATTTTTCACATCGCAAAAAACGGTCGCGTGTACGCGGCATAACTTCTTTCCACTCTATCCCAAACTAAAAAAGTTTTAGCTTTTCATACTCCTTAAACCAATTTACTGTGTCTTATTATGTTTATAAAAATAAATGGCTAAAACAGTTTATCTTCGAAAATCTTTCATGAAAATTACTGTGATGGAAAACGATTTAAAACTTGGAGCAATTGTACGACAGCTAGACATATATAATTTTCTATCATTTCTTTAACAATTCGGACAAATATTTGAAGCTGGAAAGTATCAGCTTGATTTTTTTCTTGTAACTGTCTTGTTTTCTGGGAAATTACAAGTGTTTACTTTCAGACCATGAAATTACAAATTAAAATATGACAACAATGGAAAGAACACAATTCGGAAAACGCAGACTGTTTAACAACGCTTCGGAAATGTCAATATGCCCGTGGGTTGTAATGAGTAGTTACTAAAATAAGTGCTGTAGAGTTCCCCTTGTATTAGTCACACATAATTGCCTGAACAAAAAAATCCAAAAGAGGGGCCCCACCTCTCATGAGTATAAACAGGTAAAGACGCTTTCCCAATATCCTTCAAACCAAACCAGTCTAGCAATCACTAGACATGTGCATTCATTTCCGTCCGAATGCATTTTTGTCTGAATTTCAGGTATTTTCGTTATCGTTTAAACAAACGATAACGAAAGCACAGAAAACGAAAACCGAAAGATCCGACATAATCAAATGCTTTATTTTCGTTTTCGTTGCGGTCAAATGTGCCTAACCCTAACTCTATTAGTCCAATATTATTCTACATCAGGGGTCCTCAAACTATGGCCCTCTAGTTGTTCAGGAACTACAATTCCCATCATGCCTAGTCATGTCAGTAAATGTCAGAGTCTTGCAATGCCTCATGGGATGTGTTGTTCCACAACAGCTGGAGGGCCGTAGTTTGAAGATCCCTTTTCTACATAAAGAGAAAAGATTCGACATAGAGAGAAAAGATTCAACATTATAGAGACATGAAGAAGAGTCGACATAGAGAGAAACATGAAGATTCGACATAGAGAGACATGAATAGTCAAAAAAATTTTTTTAAAGATTCTGTCAAATCTTTTTTTTTTCTTCTTAGAACATTCGACAGACACCATAAGCCTTCAATGACAGATTCGACCTTAATTGTGCCTAACCTTAACTCTATTAGTCCAATATTATTCTACATAAAGAGAAAAGATTCGACATAGAGAGTCGAAAGTTCTTCTTCTTCTTCTTCTTCTTCTTCTTCTTCTTCTTCTTCTTCTTCTTCTTCTTCTTCTTCTTCTTCTTCTTCTTCTTCTTCTTCTTCTTCTTCTTCTTCTTCTTCTTCTTCTTCTTCTTCTTCTTCTTCTTCTTCTTCTTCTTCTTCTTCTTCTTCTTCTTCTTCTTCTTCTTCTTCTTCTTCTTCTTCTTCTTCTTCTTCTTCTTCTTCTTCTTCTTCTTCTTCTTCTTCTTCTTCTTCTTCTTCTTCTTCTTCTTCTTCTTCTTCTTCTTCTTCTTCTTCTTCTTCTTCTTCTTCTTCTTCTTCTTCTTCTTCTTCTTCTTCTTCTTCTTCTTCTTCTTCTTCTTCTTCTTCTTCTTCTTCTTCTTCTTCTTCTTCTTCTTCTTCTTCTTCTTCTTCTTCTTCTTCTTCTTCTTCTTCTTCTTCTTCTTCTTCTTCTTCTTCTTCTTCTTCTTCTTCTTCTTCTTCTTCTTCTTCTTCTTCTTCTTCTTCTTCTTCTTCTTCTTCTTCTTCTTCTTCTTCTTCTTCTTCTTCTTCTTCTTCTTCTTCTCGTACACACGGTCGGACAAAACCGATGAGAATGGACCGAGGTGCAGTTTCATCGGTCCAAACCGACCGTGTGTATAGCCCATCGGTCTGTTGTCCTTCGGTCCAAAAATTTAAATCATGCTTTAAAATCGAACCGATGGCCCGCTGCCCGATCGGTCCAAACCGATGGTTAGTACAGAAAGCATCGGTTCAAAACCCGTGTATGCTCAGAATCAAGTCGACGCATGCTTGGAAGCATTGAACTTCGTTTTATTCAGCACGTCGTGTGTTTGACGTCACCGCGTTCTGACCCGATCGTTTTTTGGAACGATGGTGTGTACGCACATCAGACCATCAGGCCACTGCAGTGGTGAACCGATGGAAATGGCCCGTCGGACCATTCTCATCGGTTTGGAACGACCGTGTGTACGCGGCCTTACTTGAAGGAAGGAAGTATTTTTCAAAGCTTTGATCAAACTTACAGCAGTAGTTAGGACAGGAGGACAAAGGAGGTTGAATATCCAAAACTCCCATGGGCTTCCTGCAGCTCCTTAACTAGCAGTTGCTGGGTGTGGTCTCAGCATCCAAAAGCATCACACTCTTATGCCGCGTACACACGGTCGGAATTTCCATCAACAAATGTTCAATGTGAGCTTGTTGTCGGAAAATCCGACCGTGTGTATGCTCCATCGGACACTTGCTGTCGGAATTTCCGACAATAAATGTTTGAGAGCTGGCTCTCAATTTTTCCGACAACAAAAGTCCTTGTTGGAAATTCCAATCGTCTGTAGCCAATTCCGATGCACAAAAATCCTACGCATGCTCGGAATCAATTTGGCGCATGCTCGGAATCAATTTGACGCATGCTCGGAATCAATGAACTTTATTTTCCTCGGCTCGTCGAAGTGTTGTACGTGACCATGCTCTTGATGTTCGGAATTTCCGACAACATTTGTGTGACCGTGTGTATGCAACACAAGTTTGAGCCAACATTCCGTCAGAAAAATATCCACGGTATTGTTGTGGGAATGTCCAATCGTGTATACGCGGCATAAGCCCCTGTTCACACTGGTGTGATTTGTAACGCGATTTGACAGTTCCCAATTGCATGACTGGACCCCCCCTATTGTTGGCAGTGGAACCATCAAATTGCCGTGATTCATGTCCCAGCAAATTTGAAAAAGGTTCCAGCCCTATATGCATGCATCATACATACTAGGGGGAGTACAACTGGGAAGATCCATAGTGGAGAAGGATCTGGGGTTTTTGGTAGATCATAAGCTCAATAAGGGCATGCAATGCCAAGCTGAGGTTTTCAAAGAGAGCAAAGTCCTTTCTTGTATTAAGAGAGGTATGGACTCCAGAGACAGAGATATCATTTTTCCCCTGTACAAATCATTAGTAAGACCTCATCTGGAATATGCAGTTCAGTTTTGGGCACCAGTTCTCAAAAAGTATATTGGGGAACTGGAGAAAGTGCAGAGAAGGGCAACCAAACTGATAAGAGGCATGGAGGAGCTCAGCTATGAGGAAAGATTAGAGGAACTGAATTTATTCACTCTAGAGAAGAGGAGATTAAGGGGGGATATGATCAACATGTACATATATATAAGGGATCCATATAGTGAACTTGGTGTTGAGTTATTCACTTTACGATAGTGCGCTCATAAAATGGTAAATAATCAAAAGTGACTAAATAAATCCGTCTGTGCCAACAGCCTAATATACACAAATGGTGAACAATATATCTATACAATAATAAATTAAATTAAATGTAAAAGTAAATATAATAATATATAGACCAAAGAGAATGTGGTGAATAAATAGTGAATAAATAAAGTCCATTCAAATAGTTATTTGGGTGAAATCCATTCAAGTAGGTCCTAGACAGATTCTACTGGAAGAACAATGTTGAAAGTTCATATGGAAAGTGTCATCCTCCACCAAGAAAAAGATCCCCCAAAAGTGCTCTAATAGATGGCTTCTTACCGCAAGACGTTGACCTAAT
The DNA here is from genome assembly GCF_905171775.1 of Rana temporaria. Lineage (NCBI taxonomy): Eukaryota > Metazoa > Chordata > Amphibia > Anura > Ranidae > Rana > Rana temporaria. The sequence continues at coordinate 53,898,256 of NC_053489.1, forward strand.
TGTTTAGAAAAGGTCACATAAAGCGATTGGTCACTAAACCAGATATAGGATTCAGCTATGCAGCAATATGTCTCCTGGACTCGGATACTCTCATGAAAGAGGGAGAAGGAGAACCGCCATAGTAAAGTATTGTTTATTTAAAATGTAACAAAAATAACATCATAGCCAAATGGCCTCTTACTTTGAGTAGTGCCTGGGACCTGGCACTGAGGCTAGTCGGCAAGGCAGGTGTACTGCAAAGAAGGTTCCTTGCTGGGGAACTGGCGTGTGAGATGGAGATTCCTCGATGGATGGACGGCGTGCGTTCCAAGCACGAGAGCCAGCGGGACCAGAAGTGCATCGTTCGTACGTATTGAGGCGCCCAGTTACGTACGAACGACCCTCTCGGGGGATCAGGAAGGAATTTTTTCCCCTGCTGTAGCAAATTGGATCATGCTTTGTTGGGGTTTTTCGCCTTCCTCTGGATCAACTGTGGGTATAGAATTGGGTATATGGGATTGTATGATATTATATATATATATATATATTTTTTTTTTTTATGGTTAAACTTGATGGACTTGTGTATTTTTTCAACCTGACTAACTATGTAACTAGAGTTGCCAACCCAGAATACTTTTTATTAGCTAATAGTTAAAAAAAATACTAATCTTCAAACGCTTTATGAACAAATTGCTGAAAACACATTTAAACACCCAGATTAATTATATAGTCTAACATTTTCATTAATGCTTTATTAGTAAAATTTTTGCACTGGTTAATTTTTGCATTTGGTTAATAGTCCAATGCAGGAAAAAGTCATGGATATGTTTTTTGCCATACTGATCATTTTAATTTCTGTCTGATTTCTATATAGAGTGAATATTAATTTATCTTGTACCTTGATGTCCAACCATTCTTTTAAGCTCAACAGGTCCTTTGAAGCAGTAAGAATGGCCAATAGGTCATTGCTCCCAGCAACTGGGTGAGGTATTTTTTTTATTACCAAATTTCCTACCTCCACAGTCTTTCCTCTCTTAGGTTTGATGTATTTACCTTTTTAGTTATTTTATTAAATTTGTGGGTACAAGGGTTAATTTACAGGTGCACAGGAAAACACCCCTGGTGGTTGATAGGGTTGGGTTGCAGGTGTGGAGTTGGTGTTCAGAGTCAGCAAGTTTATCTTGCATGCAGTAAAATAGGAATGTTATGGTATTGTTGGTGGTTATTGAAAACCAGGTACATTTACATACTGTATTTGACTGATCCTTAACCACTTAAGCCCCGGACCTTTAGGCAGCTAAATGCCCAGGCCAGGTTTTGCGATTCGGCACTGCGTCGCTTTATCAGACAATTGCGCGGTCGTGCGACGTGGCTCCCAAACAAAATTGGCGTCCTTTTTTCCCCACAAATAGAGCTTTCTTTTGGTGGTATTTGATCACCTCTGCGGGGTTTTTTTTTGCGCTATAAACAAAAATAGAGCGACAATTTTGAAAAAAATTCAATATTTTTTACTTTTTGCTATAATAAATATCCCCCAAAAACATATATAAAATATTTTTTTTCCTCAGTTTAGGCCGATACGTATTCTTCTACCTATTTTTGGTAAAAAAAATCGCAATAAGCGTTTATCGATTGGTATGCGCAAAATTTATAGCGTTTACAAAATAGGGGATAGTTTTATTGCATTTTTATTAATTTTTTTTTTTACTACTAATGGCGGCGATCAGCGATTTTTTTCATGACTGCGACATTATGGCGGACACTTCGGACAATTTTGACACATTTTTGGGACCATTGTCATTTTCACAGCAAAAAATGCATTTAAATTGCATTGTTTATTGTGAAAATGACAGTTGCAGTTTGGGAGTTAACCACAGGTGGTGCTGTAGGAGTTAGTGTTCACCTAGTGTGTGTTTACAACTGTAGTGGGGTGTGGCTGTAGGACTGATGTCATCGATCGAGTCTCCCTATAAAAGGGATGACTCGATCGATGCAGCCGCCACAGTGAAGCACGGGGAAGCCGTGTTTACATACGGCTCTCCCCGTTCTTCAGCTCCCGGGAGCGATCGCGACGGCTATAAACGAATAGCCGCGCCGTCTTCCCGGATCGCTCCCCGCGGGAATCCGACCACCGCATGTAGCGCGGGGGGTGGTCCCGATCGGACCCCCCACCGGCTAGAAGGCAAGGACGTACCTGTACGCCCATTTGCCTGTACGTGCCATTCTGTGGACGTACATATACATGCGGCGGTCGGGAAGTGGTTAAAGTGGTTGTAAACCCACTCTCATCCTTTCTAAACTACTGCCATAGTGCTGATCTATAAGGATATAGATGCCTCCTGCATGTATCCTTACCTGTCAAATGTCTCCCCTCTGTCTGTTATGAGACCTGAAAAACTGCAGATTCTGTGGGTGGGTCTGTTGTCTGGAGCTCGGTGGGTGGAGTCATGATATCAGTAGACTCCCCGCCCACTTCTACACTCCCCTTGCCAACATGCATTTTCTCTTATGTATTCCTTACACTAAATTGTGCTATGTGGTATGATGAATTCAGAAAAGGAGTGGGGGTGGGAATTAAAAAATAATGCCTTGTCTCCAGGCTAGTGCATGAGATATGTAAATAACATGATATTGCAACTGTGATCAGGTGACCTCAGACACACACACTGCAATTCTGCCCAGCTCTCACTAGATACATCTAACCTAAATCAGATCACTTGTCTGTGTATATTCTGCTTTCTGTTCTGTGTTTTCACTGCAATATACATGCATTTCCTCATCACATTGAACTGTGGATCACACCCCATGATAAGAAACATCCAGTCAAAACACAGTAAATGCAGCCAATCCTGGGGGAGCTGGAAGGGAGAGGAGGGGAGAGGAGGGGAGAGGAGGGGAGGGAAGAGGGATGTGAATTGTGAACTTTTTACACAGGATGTACCTCTGTCTCAGGCTACTGCATGAGATTAGGGATGAGCCGAACACCCCCACTTTGGTTCGCACCAGAACCTTCGAACGGACCGAACACTCGCGCGAACATTTAGAACCCCATTGATGTCAATAGGACTCGAATGTTCAAATTCAAAAGTGCTAATTTTAAAGCCCAATATGCAAGTTATTGTCGGAAAACCGGTATGGGGACCCGGGTCTTGCCCCAGGGAACATGTATCAATGGAAAAAAAAGTTTTATAAACTGTAGTTTTTTCTGGAGCAGCGATTTTAATGATGCTTAAAATGAAAAAAATATATGAAAAATTCCTTTAAATATCATACCTGCTGGGTGTCTATAGTAGTGGCACGTGTTTAGAACTGTCCCTGCACAAAATTAGATTACTATAAGAAAAAAGTAATTTAAGACTGCTTGCAGCTTTAATGTAATGTTTGGTCCCTGCAATATGGATGAAAATCACTGAGAAAAATAGCATGGGTTTCCCCCGCCCCCCTCCCCCAGGTCATTACAACCCCCTTTGGCCCTATATACTTTGAACAGCAGTATACAGGCGGTGCAAACAAGACAGGGACTGTAGGTTTGTTGTTAAGTAGAATCTGTTTGTAATTTTCAACTTGTACTTCTTTAAAGTGTAGCTTCAGCCATAAAATCTTTTTTTAAGCTTTTCTGAAAACATAGAGAAGGTTTATCACCCCTGTAACATTTGTTTTGCTGTCTGTGTTTTTTTTTTGTGAAACAAGGATTGGTGATTAAGCATCAGTGGACAGGAGACACCTTTTACGGAAGAGAATTTCCCTTCCTAGGGGTAGATTTCCTCTCACTTCCTGTTGTCTCCTTCCGTTTGCAAGTAGGAGTCGTTTGTAAGTTGGATGTTTAAAAGTAGGGGCCTGCCGTATATACTCTGCAGAAATTTGGGCCCTACGTGTTGGTGTTACCACAACACTGCAAGCCCTCACAGTTAGTCTTGGTGGGCGCTGGAACGCTCTGCTGTGAAATATTAGATCAAGAATTGTAATTGCAGAAAATTGGGCCTTAGGCACTGGTGCTGGTGCCACAACACTGCAACCCCTCACAGATACTCTAGTTGGAGCACAGCAATGAGCCTGCTGCAAAGCATTGCATCAAAAATTGTAATTACATGCCCCTGTTAAACAGGGGCAGAAAAAATTGGGCCAATGAGCCACTGGTGGCGATGCCCAGAACCAACAATGTTCTTACAAGCTATCAGCAAGATCATTGAGGAGGAAAAGGATATTCACTCAGCATAACAGGATAGTCACTCAGCATCAGCATAGGCAGTCTTGAAGGGATCTGACATTTCAAAAAAATACTCAGTTACAGCATCAGGTGCTTGGTAGCTGGTGGTGATCCAAGCCTGATTCATTTTTATGAAGGTCAGTCGATCGTCCGAGTCGGTGGAGAGGTGCACCCTGTGATCGGTTACAAAAGCCTTCAGCAGCACTGAATGTGCGTTCTGAAAGAACGCTGGATGCAGGACAAGCCGGTAGTTTAATTGCGTACTGTGCAAGCTCTGGCCAGTAATCCATCCTCAAGACCCAGTAAGCCAGAGGATTTTCGGTGGGAAAGGTGTCCAAGTCTGATCTTGCCCCTAGGTATTCCCGAACCATGTAAAACAGACACTGGCGATGGTTGCTGGAACCAGTCATACCTTGGGGCTGCGGACTAAAAAATTGTCTGAACGCATCGGTCAGATGGCCACCTTCTCCACCGCTCCTTCTGTGACTGACCGAAGCCTCAGCAACACGTTGTCCAGGACCTGGATTTTGTAACCCCCAGTCTCTGGGAACGCGTTGCACAGACCTTTCTGCAAGGCCTCCCGAAGATGTTTCATCTTCTGCTCCCTCTGCGCCGGCAAGATAGGGTCCGCAACCTTATTCTTGTAACGTGGATCAAGGAGAGTTGCCAGCCAGTAATGATCCCTCTCCTTGATACCACGAATACGAGGATCCTTGCGCAGGCTTTGCAGGATCAGGGAGGCCGTGCAGCATAGGTTTGCTGAGGCATTCGGTGTGGAGTCCTCTGGGTCACTGAGGACGACATGATCTGCAGCCACCTCATCACAGCCACGTACACGTCCATGGGTTTCTTGGGATTGTAATTGATCCCTTGAAGACTGCTGCTGATGCTGAGTGCTAGGCTCCACATCCATGCTGACACAATCCTCCTCCTCCTCGTTCTCTCCCTGTGTGATAGGCGGGCAAGCAGGAACACTGTCTGGATAAAGGGGGCCTTGAGAGGTAAGGAAGTCCTCCTCTTCCTCCCTCTGTTCTGCCTCAAGGGCCCTGTCCATTATTCCACGCAGCGTGTGCTCCAACAGGTGAATAACAGGGACAGTGTCACTGATGCATGCACTGTCACTGCTCACCATCCTCGTGGTCTCCTCAAATGGTGAAAAGGACAGTGCATGCATCCCTGATCATGGCCCACTGGCGTGGGGAAAAAAAGAGGTTGGTGCCATTGTCGCAAACCACCATTCCTGGCTTAAGCTGGCGTGGTGTCAACCACATCTGAGCCTGCCCCTGCAGAGCTGACAGAACCTCTGGCCCAGTGTGGCTCCTGTCCCCCAAGCACCCCAGCTCAAGCACCGCATTGCATCTCTTTGCCTGCATACCTGCGTAGCCCCTTAAACGCCTACGGAGCACCGCTGGTTCTGAGGACACATCAGCACAGGAAGAGGCCACAGAGGAAGAAGAAGAGGAGGGGGTGGAGGAGAGAGGTGTGTCACAACCAGTAGTAGCATTTTGGAGGCGTGGTGGCAGAACAACCTCCAACACAACGTGGTGGCAGAACACCTCCTTGTCCTGCGTCCTTCCCAGCTGCCAGCAGAGTCACCCAATGTCCGTGAAAGATAGGTAACGTCCCTGCCCATGCCTTCTGGACCATGAGTCAGCGGTTATATGCACCTTACCACTGACCGCCCTGTCCAGTGAGGCATGCACATTGCCTTCCACATGCCGGTAGAGAGCCCTAATCGCCTTCCATGAGAAAAAGTGGCGTTTGGGAACTTGCCACTGAGGTACCGCACATTCCACAAACTCACGGAAGGGGGCAGAATCTACCAACTGAAGAGGCAGCAGTTGAAGTGCTAGCAATTTAGCTAAGCTAGCATTAGACTGCTGGGCATGTGGATGGCTGGGAGAGAACTTATTTTGGTGCTGCAGCAGCTGGGGCAGGGAAATTTGCCTGGTACAATCTGCCATCGGTGTACCGATAGTAGATTGCCCGCAAGTACTTGGCTGTGACACACCTAATTCTACACCTTCAGTCCTATCAGTGCAGGCTTCAGAGAGGACTGAGGGTATGGTGGGGAAGGAGATCCCAGCTGATGAGGAACAAGGAGAGGTCCGCTTTGTTCTTTGGTGTGGGTCTTTGAGGTATGCTTGCCAACGAACTGCATGGAAGGTCGACATATGTCTGGTCAAGAATGTGGTGCCCAAGCGGGTGATGTTTTGGCCATGCGAGATACGCTTGAGACATATGTTGCAAATAGCAGCGGTGCGATCTGATGCACTCGTCTCAAAAAAGGCCCACACCAAAAAACTTTTGGAATAACGCTGAGAGACAGCAGCGCCCTGCACACGCGTAGCTCTGTGTTGTGATGCAGTAGGTGTGCTGCACTTAAGCTGGCCCCTGGAGGGCATCCTGCCTCGTTGGAGATGTGCTTCCTCCTCCTCCTCTCTCCTATTAGGCACCCACGTAGGGTCAGTGACCTCATCATCCCCTCCCTCCTCATCACTGTAGAAAACCTGGCAGTATGCTGCAGATGGGGGAACATGACTGCCAGATTGCTGTCCTTCTTGGGCACCCCCTCTCTCTGGGCTCACGTTACTGCCTTCCTCTAGCTGTGTACCATCATCGGAGCCTTCAAAATGCTGCGCATCCTCCTGCTGTATGTACCCAACACTGTGGTCAAACAGTTCAGAGGACTCCTCAGGAGGACATGGTGGGGCTAGGGAAGGAGTGACTGATGAGACTAAAATTGAACTTTTTGGCAATCAAAGAAAATGCTATGTCTGGCGCAAACCCAACACATCACATCACCCAAAGAACACCATCCCCACACCAGTGAAACACGGTGGTGGCAGCATCATGCTGTGGGGATATTTTTCAGCAGTCAGGACTGGGAAACTGGTCGGAGGTGAGGAAAAGATGGATGGTGCTAAATACAGGGATATTCTTGAGAAAAACCGGTACCACTCTGTGTGTGATTTGAGGCTAGGACGGAGGTTCACCTTCCAACAGGACAATTACCCCAAACACACTGCTAAAGCAACACTTGAGTGGTTTAAGGGGAAACATGTAAATGTGTTGGAATGGCCTAGTCAAAGCCCAGACCTCAATCCAATAGAAAATCTGTGATCAGACTTAAAGATTGTTGTTCAAAAGCGCAAACAATCCAACTTGAAGGAGCTGGAGCAGTTTTGCAAGGAGGATTGGGCAAAAATCCCAGTGGTAAGATGTGGCAAGCTCATAGAGACTTATCCAAAGTGACTTGGAGCTGTGATAGCCGCAAAACGTGGCTCTACAAAGTATTAACTTTAGGGGGGTGAATAGTTATGCACATTGACTTTTTTTGTTATTTTGTCCTATATGTTATTTGCTTCACAATAAAAAAAAAACATCTTCAAAGTTGTGGGCATGTTCTGTAAATTAAATGATGCAAATCCTCAAATAATCCATGTTAATTCCAGGTTATGAGTCAACAAAACACAAAAAATGCCAAGGGGGTGAATACTTTTGCAAGGCACTATAAGCTACTGGTTTTTAATGATGAGATATAACAATTTTCATTTTACTCACTTTTGTCTGGCTGTTACTAGGCAGAATCATAATCTGCCTACTTCCTAGTCCTAGGTGGTTTAAATTCCTGTCCTAAGACCCCATTGCCTCCTGGGAAATGATGACACTCATTTCCCAGGAGTCTCTGGGCATTACTGTGCCTAAAAATCGCCCAGCATGCACTTCTCCCTGAAAACCAGGAAGAAAAAGGAACTGGGCTTCACATACCCACACATGATGGATATGGCCACAACATGAGCTGGAGGATATAAGGCAAGTGTTTGCAATGATTTATGGAACGATTGGGGAGCTATTAATATGTTTTAGGGACTATTTAATGTGATTAATTTTAGCTTGCAAAAAATAAAAATAAAATTATGCCCGGAACCCCGCTTTAATTCAGCCTGTCAGGGAATCCCTGTGAGAAGTCTGGTGTGCAGATATGCGCTTGTGCAAAGTTTTTCCTACAGGAAGGTGACTAGGTGCACGCAAAAATGCGCACTTGCTCTTGGCTGTGGGCACAATTTCTTTTGGCACCAGGTGAGCTTTTTAAAGGATGCTCATGCCCATGTTCTGTGCTGACTGATCTTCAGCTGTTCCCTGTGTCCTGCGTTTATCCTGTACGATTCCCTTGTTGCTGACCCGGCTTGCTCCTGACTTGTCGCCAGTTCCTGACTTTGGCTCTGCTCATGATTTGGTACCTCGCTGCCTGTTGATGACCCTAGCTATTCCTGTGACCACGCTTCTGTTTCTGATCCTGGCTTCCTGTCCTTTTTGATTGCCTGCTTGGCTGTCTATTGTACAATCTCTATGTACCTCTGAGTGCTCCTGCTTCAAGTCTGCTGATAGTTTTGACAAGCCACACATCCTGAACCCCACAGTACAAGCTAGGCTAGACAACAAAACACAGCTACTGTTCCTGACCCATTAGCCCGCCAGTCTCATTGGGACTGCTGCAAGTTTAGCTATCAGCATCTGCTGGCATTCGCGTTCCTCTTGTCCCTCGGTACCCTCTGTTCCACTTCCAGTGGGGCCAGGGCTAGGGATACGAGAGGGCCGACCTTGTCATTTCAGTCTCCTATCAGGTACGTGACACAGCCACTCATCTCCACGTGTGCATCTTCTAATACACCAATGTGGAACATGGGAAACAAAGTTGTTTGTGTGAAAATGGACAGAAAATGTGGTGAGAGTCGAGCCAGTTGCAAATTTAGGAAGGTTATTCCTGAACGTAAAAGCGACTTACTCATCCTTCATATCGTTCTCAGCATATGAATGCAAATATAGAAGATAATATTAGAAGTCTTTAAATTTTTGTACTGCATCTTTGTCTGGCCGTGGCCCTGTTTATTTTCTTTTTTCATTGACTTGCGGTCGAAACCTATCACCACCTCGAGTGTTCGGTTAGACTGTTTATCCTTACAGCTGATCTTTAGCCATAACGACAAAACAGGAGAACCTTCAAACAAAAACCAGATTGACCCTCCCCACCACCAAGTGCTTAGCCAGTTGCCATTATACCTTTTCTGCCTTTGCAGTGAACCATACTGCAGCACAAAAAGGGATTTGTCCTCCCTCGTCGGCAGCCAATACGTTTTGGTTAACCACAATGGCCAACTCAGTCAAGATGCTTATGTCAACGAATCCATTTTCTTAACAAAGTGACATTCTGAGTTTCCACGGCAACAGACAGGATTGTAAGTAATAAGGTGTTTATTACTCGGGCAGTAAATCTTGGTCCATAAACATGTCAAGTCTCCTATTAAACCTGCTGCTGTTACAGAGGCACAATAAACTTCGTTTATACTTTTTTACAGTGGCGGTCACGTTGACTTTTCAGCTTAAATTGCTGTTGATTTAAAACGTAACCACAGTCTCCTACACCGTAACACTCTTGACCTTTCTCGTGCTTTCTTTACAAATCCTAAAGCTGGTTAAAAAGTTTTTAAAGCTTTCTACCTGCTGCGATCTTGTAAAGAATTGCTATGTACCTTCTTTCATTTAACTCATTAAGTAAAAAAAAAAAAAAAAAAAATACGCACACGGCTTCCCATGACTGGGTTGGGTGTACTGAGCAACCCATTCCTTCTTGTACTTAACAGCTTATAAAAGTATTAAAATCTCCTTCTTATATTTAAGACATTTATTTGCTTGTCTGGGAATTCAACAGTACAAACTCCTAAATGGATGATACTCAAAGCTGATGAGGTTACCCATAATTCATTGTGAGAAGGAAAAGGGGACTGTAGCGTTTTGAAACAGTTGTGGATAAGGAGTGAAAAGGACCATTGTGGAAAGAATTGGGATAAGTTGACTAGTTGATTTTTGCTGTCGAGGGAAGGTCCCCCATACAGCATACTGCAATGTCACCGAAACAGTTTGCAATATTATGTATATGGAATACTGTAACATTAACCACTTCAATACCAGGCACTTTTACCCCCTTCCTGCACGGGCCAATTTTCCGCTTTCAGCACTGTTGCGCTTCAAATGACAATTGAGCGGTCAAGAGAAGCCCGGAGCTAAATACGGAGTATAAGCAGAGGGCTGGCATGACTAAGTAGCAGGGAACCAAAGAAGGGGTTAAAAAGTAGGGAGGGACATTTTCAGCTTGGAGGAGGTGGCCGGAGTTAATATTTCCCGGGGTAGGAGGGGCTTGGGGGAAGGTCTGCAGTTCAGTTGTGGCCACTACAGGAAGAGGAAGCTCCCACCCTCCCACCCTATTATGTTGGGATTGTATGTAATGTGTTGTGTTGGGTTGGTTTTGGCGGTTGGGGATGTTTGGAGGCAGTAGACATTTTGAACAATTTGGCATAAGTGGGGAACCATTAAGGTATGGGATCCTCGGTTGATGCCAGCTAACCGTGGTTTAGCTGGCATTGGTTGATGGGTATCAGCGCGGGGAAGGTTCAGAGTGCTATGGTCCTTGAGTCAGCGGATTGCGACTGAGATCTTGGATGTCCACGCTGGTACGAGGGAAATTTGGTCAATGCCTTCAATCATCTCCTAACAGGGTGGCAATTGTATCTGTGAAGGATTGTGTAGTGAAATAAAGATGTTGGATTAATTTAGTATGGTTAATTTGTTAATAAAATGGATGTCGCCTGGTTATTTCTAAGTTAAGGTATAATTTTGGATAATATGGTAATGGGAGGTTTATCTGACTCACTATAGTCATGCAACACTGTGTTTTAAATTTTTAGCTAAATAAACAGAATTTTTTATTTTTCTTCATTTCGGTTATAAAATTTTGTAAATAATAAATCTTTCTTCATAAATTTACCAAAATGTATTCTGCTACATTTCTTTGGTGAAAATAATTTAAATCAGTGTATATTTTTTAGTGTTTAGGAAAGTTATAGAGTCCACAAATGTATCAATCCTGATGTACTGACGGCTGATATAATTTCTAAAATGTCAGGACAGTACGATAATCCCCCATATGACCCCTTTTTTGAAAGTAGACAGTCCAAGGTATTAAGTAAGAAGCGAGTTTTTTAAAGTTGTAAAAAAACGTCAGAATTTTTTGGAAAATGAAGAAATTAAAAAGAAAAAAAAAAGTTTTCACATTTTTATTTTCTTTTACATATTGTCACCAGTGCAGAACAGCATCATCATGTGGTGGTGATCAAGAACACTGGTTGGTCATTATTTGTTTTACTATTTTTTTTTTTTTATTCTTTTTACGATTTTTTTTCAATACATTCTGACCAGAGCAATATCATGTTACCATAGTAAAATTATACTACTCTCGGAAATTGATCAGGATTTTGTTTGTTTTCGTTTTACACATTATGATTGCTTATAGCAGTGAATTGCATTGCTATAAGCAAGCATTTTACTGAATGAAAGTTTGTTTTGTTATAATTAGCTATGATTGGGCAACACTAATCACATGGTACTGATGGGCCCAGATTGGCCCTGTCTGTACCATGTGATCACATTGATCAATCACAGCTAGCAACACAATTGTACAGAATGGATGGCATTAAAGGAAGTCATCCATTGTGTATAACTGTCATGTGACCTGCTGTGATTGGTTACAGCGATCATATGGTACTGGCAGTAAGCCGGTACACTGATCAGTCATTAACCACTTAACAACCGCCCTATAGACGAAATACTTCTACAAGGCGGTTGCTTAACTCTGGGAGGGCGTCAATGTACGTCCTCCCAGAATCGCGCTCCCGTGCACCCTGTGGGGCGCGCACACGGGAGTCTCCGTGACCGCCGGGTCCTCCGGACCCGGCTGATCACGGATCACAGTAAATCGCCGCTGATAGCGGCAGTTTACCACGTGATCGCTCCGTCCAATGACGGAGCGATCACTGGTAAACAAACCGGCGTCATGTGATGACGCCGGTTCCTCCCTCTCCTCTCTGTACCGAACGGTACAGTGTGAGAGAGGAGAGGGGAGAGAGCGGAAGCAGCAGCAGCCATCCCTCCCTGTGCAATACTCTGCAATGCCCCCATACTCTGCAATGCCCCCATACTCTGCAATGCCCCCATACTCTGCAATGCCCCCATACTCTGCAATACCCCAAAATGCTCTGCAATGCCCCCATACTCCGCAATGCCCCGCAATGCCCCGCAATACTCCGCAATGCCCCACAATACCCTGCAATACCCCGCAATACTCCGCAATACTCCGCAATACTCCGCAATACCCCGCAATACTCCGCAATACCCCGCAATACTCCGCAATACCCCACAATACTCCGCAATACCCCACAATACCCCGCAATACCCCGCAATACTCCGCAATACCCTGCAATACCCCACAATACTCCGCAATACCCCACAATACTCCGCAATACCCCACAATACCCTGCAGTGTCGTCTATGGGGATTTTTAAGTAGCGAAGTTTGGCGCCATTCCACGAGCGTGTGCAATTTTGAAGGGTGACATGTTGGGTATCTATTTACTCGGCGTAACTTCATCTTTCACATTTATGCAAAAGAATGAAGAAAAAATACTAAATTTGCCAAATTGTATAACAGAAACAAAGAAAAATTATTATTTTTTTACTGAATTTTCAGTCTTTTTTCTCTTATAGCGCAAAAAATACCACCAAAAGAAAGCTCTATTTGTGTGAAAAAAAGGCCGGAAATTTCATTTGGGTACAGTGTTGTATGACTGAGTAATTGTCATTCAAATTGTGAGAGCACCGAAAGCTGAAAATTGGTCTGGTTATTAAGGGGGTTTACGTGCCCAGTGGTCAAGTGGTTAACTGTGTCCAGTGGACCAATACCAATGTAGAGAGGCAGAACAGGGACATGTGTGTGTGTAAACACACACATCCCTGTTCTGTTCAGTGAGGAAATGCAGATTGTGAGTTCCTAATAGCTAGGAACCACGATCTGTAATTTCCTCTAGGTCAGTCCTATCCCCCTTCAGTTAGAACACACACTAGGGAACACAATTAACCCCTTGATGAGGTCCACCAGATCTCCGCCAGTGAAATTTTTACAGTAATCAGTGCATTCTTATAGTACTGATCGCTGTATAAATGCAAATGGTCCCAAAAATTTGTCAAAAGTGTCCGATATGTTCGCCATAATGTCGCAGTCCCGATAAAAATCACTGCCATTACTAGTAAAAAATGTTTTTATTATTTAACCAATAAATATATGCTTATATGTAGAAGAATACATATCGGCCTAAACTATGAAATAAAAACTTTTTTAAATAGATATTTATTATAGAAAAAAGTACAAAATATTGTGTTTATTTCAAAATTGACACTCTTTTTTTGTTTATAGCGCAAAAAATAAAAATCTCAGAGATGATCAAATACGACCAAAAGAAAGCTCTACTTGTGGGAAAAAAAGGACGTCAATTGTCAGGTAAAGCAACGCAGTGCAGAATCGCAAAAAATGGCCTGGTCATTGGGCAGCCAATTCTTCTGGGGTTGAAGTGGTTAAGTAATTTTATAGTCAAAAACGTATATTTTAACATCAGAAGCCAATTAGTGCACAATGGCAGCTGAAAACCACCAGTTTGTCTATGTACCCAATCCACTCACCTTCCTCTACTTAATTTCTTCTCTGGGGGGCAAGTACAGGGCAATCTCATTATGAGAACATAAACAGCAATAAAAGGGTCTCTAACGCTTCTCTACCCAAAACTAAATGTATTGCTTTGAGTAACACTTTAATGAGTAACAAAAAAAAAGCCCCTTTAAAGGCTCCTGCTGACCAGACATTTAAAGCTGCTATTGGGCAGTCATCCTGAGAGCGATGTTTCAGGCATAGTTGGTTGTTTGTGATTAAATTGACCCAAGTCCACAACACTCCATAAACATTCATCATATACTGTGTGCTATACAGTTTTATTTGAGACAAGAGTTAAAAAAAGGTTGCAAAGGGAGGACCTGACATTTGAGGTTTGCCTTGGCAAGAGACCCACCTTTAGCCCAATTCATACTGATTCTTAGCATTGACGCAATTCCAGAATGCCCTTCGAATATCAGTTCACTGTTTTCTAAGCTTAATATGGAAACCTCAAAATATAGATCATTAAGGTGAACCAATATTCCCTTTAAAAGTATAATATGCCTAGAAGCAGACACCACAAGATGCCAGAACTTACATTTGTTCATCAAAAAATAATTCTATGTCTTTCTCTGATATGGTATCACTTTGTTGTTTGGTACAATAACAAAATATGTAATGCGGCACTACCCTCACTAAACTTAATTTACATAAAGGCTTTCAATAATCAAATTATATAAAATAATGGTGAAAAAGCTTTAATATTCTGCAATAATAAGGATTAAAAAAACTCACAAACAGAATAGTAAAAGTACATGTAAACCAATCCAATATACACCCACTGGCCACTTTATTAGGTACACCTGTTAGGCCTCATACACACGATAGGATAGCCAGAGGACATCGGTCTGAAGGACCGTTGTCCTAGGTTAACCTATGAAGCTGACTGATGGTCCGTCGTGCGCACACACCATCAGTTAAAAAACCAATCATGTCAGAACGCGGTGACGTAAAACACAACGACGTGCTGAAAAAAACGAAGTTCAATGCTTCCAAGCATGCGTCGACTTGATTCTGAGCATGCGCAGGTTTTTAACCGATGCTTTTGACCTATCGGTTACCAGTCCATAGGTTAAATTTTAAAGCAAGTTCTCATTTTTTTAACCTAAGGTTAAATAACCTATGGGGCCTACACACGATCGGTTTGGATTGATGAAAACGGTCCTCCTCTCGAGATGCGCGGCGTAAGTGTATATATACGCCAGCGTATCTATGCGCCGTACCCACAGAACCAGATACGCCTAAAAATATCATTTAACAATTCATTGTTGTTCACATCACATTGGTATTCACTTTCAATTTTTTAATCATTTAGCGCGACTCCCCCTTTGTTCCACGCCTAAAAATAGGCTTCATCCGACCGACGTAACTTTTCTACGCCGGCGTAGCGTGGGCGCATATTTAAGCTGGGCGCATCTTGCGCTCCCATTGATTTCCTATTCAAATATGCAAATGAGGGAGATACGCCGATTCCCGAATGTACGTGCGTCCGACGTAGGCTACTCGCGGTGTGCGTAAGACATAGGTCCGGCCTAAAGTTATCCCTCATAAAGCAGGGCTAACTTTGCACCAAACGTGCGCAAGTCAGCTGGAGAGCAACTACAGCAGCACCGTTATGGACGAGCTGAGCTACCACACTTGCAGGACAACACATCCGTATGCCAACATGCCAGGGGCAGGCATGGTCATAGCACTACTAGTGTGTGCAGAGGCGCGTAGAAGGAGGAGGGCACGGGAGAGGATATATAGCGATCGCGCATGAACGTCTTTGGCATTGGGGATTCGGAGGTGTATCGCATCTTCAGATTCAACACTGATGCCATCCTGGAATTAGCCACAACCCTGCATGATGACATCACCAGCCAGACACAATGCTCACATGCAGTGCAGCCACTGGTCAAGGTCCTGGCAACACTGCATTTCCTCGCCAGTGGAAATGCACTTGCCTTCCTTGCCCAGCTTCTCCCTGACCTTCCTACGCAGGTCATTCATCTTCTTTACAATGTCCTGGGGCCTCCTTACCTCATTCCCTAGGGCATTGACCTGGGTGGTGATCCTCATCAGGATCTCATCCCTCTTTGCCTTGCTTGTGCCTTTTCTTTCTGCCCCATGGAGGCGAGCATCATACCTCTCCATGGCAGATATAATAATCGCCCTCTCCTCTGGGGAGTAGTTTTTCTTCCTCCTATCACTGCGAGGAGCAGGCATGGCACAAAGAAAGACACAGAAAAAGCACTTACACCTCAAGAAACCAAACAGGTGTACTTTTGCCCGCGATGGGCGCATTTCTGGGCGTATTTATGCCCTGGGCGTAGGCGGTGGGCCGGCGTATCTCAGGGTTTACACCGGGCGTAGTTGTGAGCATGCGCAGAGGGGCGTGAGACATACGATCACGTCACGGCGCATGCGCCGTTCGTTCGGCCCTACATTTGCATGGGGTCACGCTTAATTTAAATGGATCACGCCCACTTCCTTCCTACTTTGAATTACGCCGGCTTACGCCAACAAATTTACGTTACGCCGGCGCAAAATTGGGCACATTTGATATGAGAATACGGACCTTACCTCTCTAACTTACGTCGGCGTAACGCATATGAGATGCACTACGCCAGCATAAAAATGCGCCGATCTACGTGAATCTGGGCCTCAGTATTTACTTACCAGACCAACTGCTTCCACAATCATCTGTACCTGGTGTTACCAGCCTGCTGTACTACAGAACTCTCGCTATAATTCACCTCTCTGTCCCTCTCGACATAAATACATTGATTTCTTTGCAGACAAAACAATGCTGCTGCCTTGACACCCAAGAACTTTCCTCCACATTGTGTATAGGAAAAAAGCCCTTGGGTGATATAGTTCTGGGTACATGTTATGTCAGTAGAAAGTAAACTCCCAGCACTTGACCCTGTAAGAATTGTCCAACCCTGGTTATGATGTTACAGTAATTTCCAGTGGTGGGCCGTAATGCATGGCATCCCCCTAATCCATGCGTCTTGCCTCCCTAATCTCCGGGGGCACCGGATGTATGGATTTCAATGTTTTTTTTTTAGAAGCACATGATTAGAACCTGAGGCTCTAATTGGCTTAAAAAAAGGGTCGGCTTGGGGGCGCATAGCACATTGCGCCCTGAGCCCACCCAGTTTGTCACAATAGCGAATTAATATTCGCTATTCTCTTCCTGATTCTCCTCCCGGGCCAATCAGGAAGTGGGTCCTGGGACAAGATTGACCAGAGAGTCTTAGGACTCCCGGCCAATCGGGTCTCAGGACCCACTTCCTGTTCGGGAAGAGGAGCAGCGTCTGTTCAGCAGGGAGGAGAAGCCCCGGCTCCTCCCTCGGCTGGAGCGAGGAGCAGCAGCCCTACCCCTCGTCCTCGATGATCCTCGTCATCTCCTAAGGTAAGGAGGTATGGCCGCCTTCCCATTCGTCTACCATGGGGGGTGGCGATGTTGGCGGCGGTTTGAGTGAGGGGGGGGGGGGGTTACAGAAACAAGGTAAAAGGAAAATAGTAATGTTGCTCTAACTGCTTGCCGACCAGCCACCGCCGTTATACGGCGGCAGGTCAGCTCTGCTGGACGAGAGCACGTAGCTATACGTCACCTCGCCCAGCAGCCAATAGGGGCACGCGCCCCGTCACCTCACCCCCGACTCCCACCCAATCGCTCGTTACAGAGCGAGGACCGGGAGCTGTGTGTGTGTAATAGGGTGACCACGTGTCCCGGATTGCCCGGGATAGTCCCACATTTTGCAGGTCTGTCCCGGGCACCTTCATTCCAGGACAATACAGTGCCCCAGAATGAAACTGACACAGTCACCCCCCCTAGGCCAATCTGATGCCCCCAAAAAAGGCTGTCACATCACCGCTTTACTCACTGACAGTACTTGTCCTGGCCGGGAATGCCTGGAGGAGCACAATCCCCGCCCCCTGCTTGTGATTGGAGAAGTCATAAATCCCGCCTCTTGTGTTCAATCACTGTGCTGTGATTCGTTGGGATTGGGGGTGTCCCTGAATTGTAGTTTGGAAATGTGGTCACCCTAGTGTGTAAACACACAGCTCCCGGTCCTGTCAGGGAGAGAAATGCTGATCTTCTGTTCATACAATGTATGAACAGAAAAATTTGTAGAAGAATACGTATCGGCCTAAACTGAGGGAAAAATTTTTTTTTTTATATATTTTTGGGGGATATTTATTATACCAAAAAGTAAAAAATATTATTTTTTTTCAAAATTGTCGCTCTATTTTTGTTGAGGTGATCAAATACCACCAAAAGAAAGCTCTATTTGTGGGGGAAAATGCCAATTTTGTTTGGGAGCCACGTGGCACGCGTGGCACGCGCAATTGTCAGTTAAAGCGACGCAGTGCCAAATCGCAAAAAGTGCTCTGGTCTTTGACCAGCAATATGGTCCGGGGGTTAAGTGGCTAGAGAGGGGGGTTTGGGAATAAATTTGGGTAATGCCTGAGCATAAACTGTAAAGATATCTAAGAATTATCTGTGTTCTCTAAGGCCTGATTCACATCTGTGTGACGTGCATTATCATTGAATTCTATAGATTTTTTGGGGGCGAAGAAAGTGCATCAAAGATGCAGCAAGCAGGATTTTTTTAACGCACCACACCTAAAGTGCACATAAAATGCAGAGGTGTAAACAGGGCTTTGATAAATGACCCGAAGAACTGGCAAAGCCACAACCACGTTTGCTACATTGAACTGATGGAGTTAATCTAATGAATTTAGATGGGGTAAGAAAATATAATGTTTTGTCACCCACCAGTAATTATATCTTTTTAGATTGTATCTTACAAACATATTTAGCGAACATTACATCCAGAGAGTTCACACCTAGCAACAGAAATGTACTGCTCTACTGTTATCTACAGATACCAAAATACATAAAATCTGGAGGTTACTAAGACTGCTTAATTCATTTTTCATAACTATTTATATATATTTATTTATTTTTTGCTTCATTTATTCAAAGTAACTAAGCAACTTGGTGAATCTAATAAACTGTGGTATGTAGTACATAAATGTGTTATATTAAGGTCAGTCCTTACCTGTCTGAACCAATCCTGACACTTAGCATTGCAGCTGCTCCCTTTGGATACGACACAAATATTTTAAACCTCTGAATTACATAATTGCATTGAGATAATTAAGAGGTGGAAAGAACGTTTGCTTTCTTCAGCAGATACTTCTCAACAATCATTGCACATAACATGTTTTCAGTAGGAGGATAAACCCATTGCTGACAGACCGACTAGAACTTTACCTTTTATAAGGGATATGCAGTGAGGTTGCATAAAAAGTATGAAATATTTTATTTATTTATTCAATGTTCTTGTCTTTTAGTGGTTTACTGATAAGCCTTGTACACACGGTTTGGACTTTTGCAAGTATGCATGCCCAGAACCAATGTTAAAATCAACCAACATATCTAATATCTTTCAGCATCATTTTACTTTAAATACAAGTTCTCAATAAAGCCCTGGCTGATATGGCGGTAAGATTTTTTTACCCTTTGCCCTTTTCCACTGCCCCCCCCCCCTCTTCAACCCCCCACGCTCCGGTACTAGACCTTAGTCCAGGGGTGTCCAAACTTATTTCAAAGAGGGCCAGATTTGTTTAAGTGAACATGCGTGAGGGCCGACTATTTTGCCTGACATTAAACCATTAAAATTTGGTCTAAGTGTGTTGGTCTGAGCACTAATACACCGCCCAACAAGAATTCTCTTGCCTTTCTGGCTGTGTGTGGTGAAGAGATGAGCTTGGGCGTGTTATTTGGATATACTGTATATATTTCTTTTGTGGCCCCAACGAATTCCAGAGCGCTGCTTAGGACTAAGGATGAGCTTGGGCGTGTTATTTGGATATACCCTATTTATCGGCGTATAACACGCATGGGTTTACCATTGCCATGAATGCAGCCTCACCATTGCCATGAATGCAGCCTTACCATTGCAACCAATGCAGCCTTACCTTTGCAACCTCACCATTGCAACCAATGCAGCCTCACATGTGCCATGAATGCAGCCTTACATGTGCCATGAATGCAGCCTTACCATTGCAATCAACACAGCCTTACCATTGCAACCCATGCAGCCTTACCATTGCAACCAAAGCAGCCTCACATGTGCTATAAATGCAGCCTCACATGTGCCATCAGTGCAGCCTGAACAATGGCCATCTGCAGCCTCGGAGGGCAGAGGGAGGGGGGCTGGACGAGTGCCGACAGATTACAAACAGGAGAATCTCTTGTTTACACTGTGGCCTCTTTAATACAAAGTCCCGCCTCCTATGATAGACAGAACAGTCGTCCAATGGCATCCCAGGAGACGGGACTTCCAATAGAGACGCTGCTGAGTAAACAGGAGATTCTCTTCATGTAATCCGACGGCACACGTTCTGCCCCCTCCCTGTCACCTCCAAGGCAGCGCCAATAAATACAGTATATATCTTTTGTGGCCCTGGGGGCCACAAACAATATATATATCCAAATCCCAAGGGGGGCCATATTAAATCAACAGGGGGGCCGCATTTGGCCCCCGGGCCGGACTTTGGACATGCCTGCCTTAGTCCCTGCCTCCCCTTCCCTCCTGCCCCTACCTGGATATGAAGTCTGATACAGGCTCCTATGACAGCTGAAAAACTATCCCGAACGGATATCACAAAGTTCTGTTGGGACTCGAGTTTGGGGGGAGGTGGGAGGGAGGTTGCTCTTACAGTATCTCAGTCTGCTTTTTGCGAAAAGCCAACTTAGACTTCGGAGAAATGACCCAGATGGGTTGAATGACGTTTCACACTACCCCTCCCCTGCCCCTCATATTTATTTTCGGGCTCCCAATATTAAGCAAACTACCAAGAAAATAGTAGGTCCTATTTTTTTTTTTTCATTGGGTTTAGGGGGTGATTGAATGTCTGAGGAAAGAGGGGGAGGGATGGGGTTGGAGATGAGGTTCGGGACTGATTTTTTGGCAGACGATCCCTATCTACCCATTGGGACAATACAAAACCTTGGTTGATAGTTGGGGGATGAGCCCTGGGCGTATGGAGAGGAGGGGGGGGGGTCGATAGGGGGGAGGGGAGTTTCAGGTCATAATTGATAGGGAAAGACTTGTTTATGTTGGATATGCTTTATGGTTTATTTTCAATACTGCATTTATTCTGCTCTACTGGTATATCCGAATCATGTCATTTTCAGTCTGGCGGTGTACGTTCTAGACTTTTTGAATTAGGCAGAACGCCAGCTTATTAGCGGAAGGATATAGGTATATTCGGTAGAACTATATATATAAAGGTAACGGATAGTGATGGTGCGAAACGTTGGAGGATTGGGAGCTCGTCGGTGGGCATTGCCTACCTTCCACCCTAAGTAGGACGGTGCTCTATATCCCGGGAACCATGTAACAGGTGTTTCGACGCGGGTCTACATGAAATCAGTGGTACGCCATTTATTAGACGCAGCTAAGGCCTGCATCCCATTATGTTGGAAATCCCAACACCCTCCAACCATTGCTCAATGGCTTAGGAAGGTGGACGATACTGGACATATGGAAGACTTGACTCTTACCAGTCAGCAAAGACAGGAGACTTACACAGAGACATGGGGAAAATTGAATATTTTCAAATATTCAGATGAAGGAATAACCCTTAGGGGAGGGTCACTGGACTCTGCCCGGGATAATCCGTAAGAGTTTCCCTTGTTAAATGGTGAATAAGATATAAAATAGATACTGTAGAGAGTCGACTCTACAGTGCCTTATTAGGTTCATGTCGCACCCGCTTT
This sequence comes from Rana temporaria, assembly GCF_905171775.1. Classification (NCBI taxonomy): domain Eukaryota; kingdom Metazoa; phylum Chordata; class Amphibia; order Anura; family Ranidae; genus Rana; species Rana temporaria. The sequence continues at coordinate 53,919,825 of NC_053489.1, forward strand.
CCACTCAGGGAGAAAATTCTTTCCTTTTTTTCTTTTTTTTTTTTGGGGTGAATTGGCTGTATCGGATCCGATTATAAAGGGAAATAAAACAAAGATTACTAGAGTTTTATAGTGATAAGGCATATTGATCCACCAGTAAAACCCGGGAAGGGCTTGCTGGAGAACAATGATAACTATAATTATATATATTTTTTTTCTTTTTTTCTTTGTCTTTTTTCCCCTATTGGGGTATTTAATGGAAATATATATATTAGCTTAGGTAAGTCATATTCATTATAGTATTTTGGTGCAAAGGTCCGGGTGGCCTAGTCCTACTTACTCTGAATAAATAAAGAATTAAGGGGATATTAGCAATATGAACAGTCAGGAGGACGAGTTCTCTAATTTTGCTTTGTTTATTTGTTTAGTTCATTTTTTTTCTTTTCTTATTTTGTTTATATGTATATGTATGTATGTATATATATATATATATATATATATATATATATATATATATGTATGTATGTATATGTGTATATGTATGTATGTGTGTGTGTATGTGTATGTATGTATATGTATGTATGTATGTGTAATAATTTGGGTTGTTTTATGTTTATGTAGTTTTTTATGATATTATGAAAAAACACATGCTTTTGTATTTCACTTAACTGTTATACTGAACCCCAATAAAAGTGAAAATTAAAAAAAATCAACCAACAATAACAGAAGTTGACCAAAGGGTGGCGGTAAAGAGCAGAAAAGAGCAGAAAAAACATGCGATGTTGGGAAAGTTTTAGGAAAGTTTGCAGAAAAGTCAGAGCGTGTGTATGCTATGGGTGTGCCTGGCCAACACCCTTCAGACAAAAATCCAAGGAAAAGTTTGTTTGAAGTCCGATCGTGTGTACGAGGCTTTAGAGGAAACTGCTCTGTACAAGGAGTATGCTGGAGATTTGGACCCTTTCACTTACACACAATGCCAAAGTCTGGGTCTCCAGCAGCAGGGCCGCTGATAAGGCAGTATAGCCAGACCCCTGTACTGGGTCCGGGTCCCATCAGTTCAAAAGGAGGGCACCTGATGAGCAGGAGGGATGGCTGTACTGTCTTATCACAGATTCCAATCCTCTTCTGCCTCCCCTGCAGTGCTGACAGCTTCTTGTCCTCTTTCTTCATCTGGCTGCACTGCAGGAGGATTGGTGTGGGTGCATGTGCCACTTCCGTCTTCTGTCCAGCCCTCCTCCCGTGTGCCCCTTACAGCTCTTCCCTCCTCTCCCGCTCGCACCTGATATGGGCACACATGGAAATGTTTCAGGACGGAGAGTGGGGGGAAGTATGTAGATTACTGGCCCCTTCCTTTCCTGAATGAACACAGTGAGCAATCGGTACCAATCACTCATGTGTGCATTTATCACTGAAGCATTGTAAACTCTGTTTACTATTCTTCAGTTTGTGAATGAGTAGGAAGCCTCGGAGAACTTCTTATTCGTTCATCTGTGCAGCCGAGGATGCAAAGAAAGTCCTCAGTCACTTTTGGCTGGGGGGGGCCCTGTCAGGTAGGCTGTATGGGGCCCCGTGATTTTTAACAGCAGCTCTGCCTAGCAGTCTGTATCAGTCTAACACACGACTTAGTGCTCCAATCAACAGTGCTGCTCAGGGAGGATGAACATTGTTGATTGGAGCATTCTGCTGTAAAAAGGAATTACTGGTGGCCTGGTATGACTAAAACTATACAAGACTATGTTTCTTCTTGTGAGATTTGTGCTTGTAGCAAACATTCACGTAAACCTCCCTTTGGTCTTCTAACCTCTCTTTCAATTCCGAAGAGACCTTGGGAGACTATTTCAATGGACTTCATCGTCGCGCTTCCCACCTCTCAAGGTGCCAATACCATTATGGTTATTGTCGACTCACTTACTAAAATGGCTAATTTCCTCCCCATGAAGGGGTTACCCACAGCCATTCAGACTGCCAAAGTCTTCATTGCCCACATTCTCAAGCTCCATGGCTTACCATCTCGCATCATCTCCGACAGAGGTAGCCAATTCATCTCTAGATTCTGGAAGGCACTCTAAGCAGCATTACAGATTGACCATTGCATGTCCACCGCATATTACCCGCAAACCAACGGGCAAACTGAACGTGTTAATCAAACACTTGAACAGTACCTTCGCTGCTACTGTACTCACCTTCAAGACGACTGGTTCCAAGTACAACGCTACCAAGTCATCTACACAGTTCTCCCCATTCTTCGCGAATAATGGGTTTCACCCCACGACTCTTCCTTCATCCTTCCTACCAAGTAATGAGCCATCGGTGGATGACTACCTCTCTACTTTGAAAACTACTTCTGCACTTCTTCGTTCTAACCTAGAAGCAGCCCAACGATGCTCATAGAACAACTCCCCCTTCATACAAAGTGGGAGATTTAGTTTGGTTGTCTACCCGTAATCTACGTCTCAAGGTCCCTTCCAAAAAACGTGGCCGTCAGTTTGTCGGTCCCTTCCCAATTTTACAAATAATCAACAGCAATGCTGTAAAACTCAAGTTACCTCCGGATTGGAAGATACACCCTTCGTTCCATGTCTCTCTCAGCAAACCCTTCAAACCCAATCAGTTTCCTGGCAGAGTCCCACGACCTCCTCCTCCCGTGGAGGTAGTGGGCGAGATTGAATACATAGTAGAGAAGATTTTAGATTCCAGAATGCGTGGATCTACTCTACAATATTTAATACGTTGGAAAGGCTATGGGCCTCAAGATGACTCTTGGGAAGACGCTTCACATGTTCATGCTCCTCGTTTAATCAAGCTCTTCCATCGCAGGTACCATAATCGGCCATCTGGTCGTCGGAGCCCCAGAGGTGCTCCCTTGAGGAGGGGGCTATGTAACGTCACACCAGTGGCTTCCACTGGGTACAACTATAGTTGCTTCTTTCCCAGTCAACTCTCTTTGTTTCTTCCTTCTTTCCGAATACCCTCTCACTTCCTGCGGCCTATTTGAACTCCAAGCACTGACAGGAAGGTGTTCCTCTATTGCTGACAGAACGCCACTGTCAGCTGGGCTTCCAGACTCACCTGATCTAAGCTCCAGCTTCCTGAACTGGACCACCAGGACTCCTTGTTCGCTACAGCTCACAGCAACCAGCTCCAGGCTCCCAGGACTCTCATCCATGCCCAGCCATCTGCAACCGCAAGTACTCTGCTATAGAAACCAATTGCTAAACGCTGATCTCCATACTTGTCGCTTGCTTCCAAGTTATGTTCACTACTATTGTTATCAATTGCTATGTAGTTTCCCTGAAGCCTGTACCAGCTCTCATGTAATGTTCACTGCTACAAATACCAGCTCTCATGTTAATGTTCACTGCTACAGATACCAGCTCTCATGTTAATGTTCACTGCTACAGATACCAGCTCTCATGTTAATGTTCATTACTAACCCCTAGTGTGCAGTCCCAGTACTGCAGCTATACTTATCCTTATACCATTAATACCAAGATTTACTTTAATGATGCTTATGCTGGAATAAGCACTATTTACTTTACCGAGGCTGTGATGATAGAACCCAAACTCTTAACTGAGTTAAGAGTGAAACCTGGGTTCGAACCTGAGAAGTCTCCGCAGTTGCGATCCATAAACCTGAAACTAATTTGGCGTATTGTTACATCTGCAGAGGGCGTATTGAACTGCTAAAGACCTGAACTACTGAATGTTTTAACAGCTGCCTGCGCACCAACTAGGAGCCGTGTAGAGCTGACTGCGCAGGCGCCGTATAGAGCTGACGCGCAGCTCTGCATGTTCGGGTTCTTTCGGAAACTCCGTGACTCTCGTGACGTGCCTACGCAATAGGGGGGGGGGCCTTATCCACCGGGGGGGAACTTTTTCTCAAGGACGTCAATCATCTGGGCGAAGTCCCCAGATGACATTGCGCCGCAGCATAGAAACGCCTACTCCCACGGGAGTGAGTACCCGGAAGCCGGATTGCAAATATAGATTATAAGGTATGTACAGCCAAAAAAAAAAAGGGGGCCTACTGTACATGTTGGAAGTATAAAGAATATTATCTTATATAGATGTTATTTGGGTGAACCTCCGCTTTAAAGTGTTTGTAAAAGATCACCTTGTAAAACAACCCATTCAGTTTAAAATTGAAATGAAAGGCAAAACATTTGTGTATAGATATACAAAAAACATTATAACTACCTTTTTTCTCTTTATATGTGGTCACAATCCCTCTGTTCTCAGCTGAATAAAAGCTGGGGAGAGGAGAAGCAGCAGGACACTGAGCCTCCCAGTGAATGGCTGTGCAGCGGGGGCATGTCAGGGCAAGACTGATCATTGGAGGTAAGTACACTGAGTTCCTAGCACAGTTACAGAACTGACCACAGTGTGCTCCTGCTTAGTGTGGTCAGCTTTTAATAGTAAAGCAGAGGGACTGTCTGGAACACCGGGGTTCCATATTCTGTTTTTGTTAGGATTCTGCTAAACCTGGGGCATTGGTGGCTTCTGCCTGCTGTCATTGAGTATTCTCTAGTAGTTAGAGTGAAAAGTTACAATTTGTAATAGCCCTAGCGGGTGGTCACAGCCAAATTACCAAGCCAGAGGATCTGACTGCTACATTAGTGCATAATGGAAACCCAGGGAATGAGTTGTTAAGACAACTCCCGGTCCAGGCAGAAAAATTAACTGGGTATCCACTCTGGGAGCATTGGTTGCAAGTGATTACGTGTCTAGCAGAAACAGGCCCCATGAATCCTATAGTGGCTAAGGTCTACAAAGTAGTTTCGACTTGCTTCCCCTCTAGTGTGGATTTAGGCAAGGCCTCTCCCTGTCCCCAGAATGGGCTATATCAGGGTTTTACATATTGTGTTATACATGCAGTGAAACATCGGATTGCGAGTAACGCGGTTAATGAGCGTTTCGCAAAACGAGCATTGTATTTTTTTAAATCGTGACTCGGTTTGCGAGTGTTGTCTCACGACACAAAGCAGGATTAAAGCCACAGTGGTGTGCAGTATCGCATTTGGCCTGAGGTGGGGGGCCGCCGGAGCCGAGCAAAGTCGATTGGGCCGGTCTGAACCATTCGGAAATGCTCAGAAAATCTCGGAAATACTCAGTTCCCGAGCCTTTTCAAGGTTTTCCGAGTTCAGACGAACTGTCCCCGGGCCTTTCCAATCATTTCCGAGGCTCTCCGGCGCCCCCACCCCTGGCCACATGCAGTATTGCATTCCATTGAAGTCAATGCGGAACTAATTATTTTTGTTTTTATCGACTTCTATGGGAAAACTCGCTTTGATATGCGAGTGCTTTGGATTATGAGCATTCTCCTGGAACGCATTATGGTCGTAATCCAATAGGTTCGACTGTATTAATTTTGCCATGGTCAATAACTGAGATGTGTATTGCATAGACATGTGCACACTGAAATATTTTGTTTCGGAATTTCATTTTCGCCCGAAAAATAAATTTAATTAGTTACTCCCGAAATGCATTCGTCCGAAAATCCTAATTAATTAAGGTCGAATCTGTCATTGAAGGCTTATGGTGTCTGTCGAATGTTCTAGGAAGATTCGACATTTGGGGTGATTTGGGGTGTTCGCGGCAAATTTGAAAAGCCGCGGAACACCCTGTTAAAGTCTATGGGAGAAATCTAAAGTGCTAATTGTAAAGGCTAATATGCAAGTTATTGTCCTAAAAAGTGTTTGGGGACCTGGGTCCTGCCCCAGGGGACATGTATCAATGCAAAACAAAAGTTTAAAAAACTGAAGTTTTTCCGGGAGCAGTGAATTTAATGATGCTTAAAGTGAAACAATAAAAGTGAAATATTCCTTTAAATTTCGTACATGGGGGGGTGCAAAGTATGCCTGTGAAATAGCGCATGTTTCCCGTACTTAGAACTGTCTCTCCACTAGGGGCCAGATTCACATAGAGATAGGACGTTGTATCTCCTGATTACGGCATAACACTGTCTACACAGGCTATTGAGGGAATAAACTTTTAAAACTAAAGCGCATAAAGCCTGATTGTCACCACTGGTGGGTTGGTGTGCCATTGGGTGCATCTATATGGTGGGTCAAAGTTAGGAAGGCAGGAGCCCATAATATACAGTATCTGCTTTTTTTTATTTTGTCCTGTGTTACCGCTTGAGACCCTTTCATCACTTCCTGCCCTAACAATGACTCTAGCATAGTTGTCACATTGTCTGGTAATATTACCAACTTATGCCTCGTACACACGTACGGGTTTCCCGGTGGACTTTTTACCGCCGGGAAACCCAAAGGGAAAGCCGAGAACCTGCTCGGCAGCTTTTTCCCCCTACACACGGCTGTTTTTCCTGGCAAGAAAACTGCAATGAGAGCTTTGGCCGGGAAACCCAGCCGTGTGTATGCTCCACCGCAGTGTTTCCCATAGGGAAGCTGCTGGAAAAAGACTGCCGGGAACCGCGGCAGGAAAAAAGAGAACATGTTCTCATTTTTCCTGCCAGGATTCCCAGCGATTTTCCTGTCGGGAAAACTGCAATGGAGCATACACAGGGCCAGTTTCCCCCGGCCAAAAGCTGTTATTGCAGTTTTCAGAATGGGAAAACTGGTCGTGTGTATGAGGCATCACTGGTTGATTTCACTTGTTGCTTGAAGTTGTTTTTTCATTCAATACATTTTTCATTATGCTGTGGTCCCGTCTCTGTGAATAGAAAGGATTATCCCAGAAATTCTGGTATGCTTTCACATCCTGCCAAGCTTGGATTCATTTACTTAATCAAATTAAGAGTCTGATAAACTGCAGTAAGGCCGGACCTCAAGTATTTGATCAAAAGATATGAACAAGTGTTTACAAACAATGACTTATAAAAAAACAGATACATGCTCTGGAACATGGTCAGCTGTGCAATCTCCAACCACATGGAAAATTACCCAATTGCATACCTCCCAACTTTTAAACTTGAGAATGAGCACATTTCAGGGAGACGGTGACCTCCGGTGCAGTGTTGCCAACCGTGCGTAGAATTATGGACAGTACGTTAAAACAAGGCACTTTTTCCCTGTATGTAAAAGTCTGTAGTAAGGGAAAAGTGCCAGTAAAAATGGTGGATATCGGCAGAGCCCACCCTTACATCAGAGTTCCCCCTTAGATCGTGATCTGTGGCATCGTCCTTTACATCAAGGTTTGCAGAGTTCTCCCTTGCACTGTAATAGGGGAACTCTGTGCTGGCTGTGTTATATTAACCTGACCTTCATGTAAATAGAGAAATTCGTTTTTTTACTTTTGTTTAACTTAAACACATTGCTAATAGCACTAGCAACATTGAATAGAAGAAAATCCTGGACTGCCGCACTCCTTAAAACGATGTCTTTATTGTACAAATAAAATCCAAAAACCAACCAAAGCGATGCAGTCAAAATGAAGTGAACAACAGGAAAAAGGTGGCTGACATGTTTCACATGATGTGATGCTTAAAGGAGCACTAAAGGTTCGTTTTTTATTAGATCAATTGATTGCTGTAAGCTAGAGCATTTAAATATCACTTACCTCGTTTTTCCTTTTGACCTCCAAAATACCGTAATCCAGGTTTGAAAATGCCATTTCCTGTCTCTCCTCTTCTTGCTTTCCACCAGCATCTAAGGCCCCGTACACACCATAGAATCCATCCGCAGATAAATCCCAGCAAATGGGTTTCAGCGGATAGATCCTATGGTGTGTACACGCCAGCGGATCTGTTTCCGTGGATATATCTCCCCTGGGATGGATTCCAGCAGATCGAATATTCGCTGACATGCAGAACATATCCATCTGCTGGAGTCCATCCCAACGGATGGATCCGCTGGTCTGTATAGACTCACCGGATCCATCCGTCCGAAGGGATCCCCCGCATGCGTCGTAATGATTCGACGCATGCGTGGAATTCCTTATATGACAGCGTCGCGCACGTCGCCGCGTCATAATCGCGGTGACGGCGCGACACGTCATCGCCAGAGGATTTCGGCGCGGATTTCAATGTGATGGTGAGTACACTCCATCGCATTAAAATCTGCTGAAATCCTCGAGAGGATTTATCCGCGGAAGCGGCCCGCTGGACCGTATCTGCGGATAAATCCTCCCGTGTGTATGGGGCCTGAGGCGTTTTGCATGGTGGAAAGCAGAATGTGCTCACCCCCTCCCTATGACTACAGCCCTGCGTGAAGATGCTCTCTTATCCCTCACAGGCATGGAGGCTAAGCCTAATGGGAACTGTAGTTCCCATTAGGCCGTGGTGTAGCAAGAATGAATGCGAACCGCAAACCAGGAAGTCAGTGAGAATAATGATTCAGGAGTGACGGAGGTGAATAAAACAGCTCGATTTCAACAGGTATCAAACTAGTTATAATGCAAAACATTACTTTTTACTTTATCAGCTACTGTCAGACTTTAATTTAAGAGGAAAATATTTTTGTCTTTACAACCCTTTTAAGCCCCATACACACTATCAGTTTTCTTGCAAGTTTTTCTCTTCAGGTTTACCAAAACCATCTAATATGAGGTCAAACCTTAAAGCCTCGTACACACAATCAGTCCATCCGATGAGAACGGTCTGATGGACCTTTGTCCTAGGTTAACCGATGAAGCTGACTGATGGTCCGTTGTGCCTTTTATTTTTCACTTATAGCTTTCAGAGTTTGTAAAAGACCCCCCAAACCATCTGTTTTTTTAAAGCACATGTCCAGTAGAATAAAAAAAGAAGGTGCTACTGATTTTTAGGTCCCAGGATATTTGCGTCAATGTCTATCAAAACAATATTTTTGCTAAAAATCCACTAAAATCATTATTAGCAGATAAAAACACAGTAAATGTTACACACTTCCTACTAAATATAAAAGCTTTACCTGTATTGAGGTAATAAATAACAAATATTTTCACCTTTTTGCAAAATGGTGAAAATCAAACATTTAAATATCCAAATGTCTCTAAAAATCTGAAGGTTTCATTTCTCCCTAAAGCCTCGTACACGCGATCAGTCCATCCAATGAAAACGGTCTGAAGGACAGTTGTCTTAGGCCAGGTTCACACCTATGCGAATTGAGTTTGGCTTAAACCGCATCTAATTCGCAGGACATTTCAAAATACATTGTTTTCAATGAGGCTGGTTCACATATGTGCGATGCATTGCCTCCAAACCGTGTGCGGTTTTTATGTCTTGCGGTGCGGCTCAGGTGCGAATTCAGTCCCATTATCTTCTATGGGTACGCATCTAATTCGCAGATGTGTTCAGTTCTCTTCAGGAATTTCTCTCATTCAGCTCAATACAATTCTCCCCCACTCTCCTCTCACCTGGAACTTCTCCCAGGTCTCCAAATTCGCATCTAAAACGTTGCTAATCTGCTGAACACTTCTCTTATCTCTCTGCAGAGATAAAAGAGCTGAAATTCGCACCGCACTAGTGTGATTCAGGCCTTAGATTAACCTATGAAGCTGACTGATGGTCCGTCGTGCGTACACACCATAGGTTAAATAACCGATCGTGTCAGAACGCGGTGACGTAAAACAACGACGTGCTGAAAAAAACGAAGTTCAATGCTTCCAAGCATGCGTCGACTTGATTCTGAGCATGCGCGGGTTTTTAACCGATAGTTTTGCATACTAACGATCGGTTTTGACATATCAGTTACCATCCATAGGTTAAATTTTAAAGCAAGTTGCCATTTTTTTAACCTAAGGTTAAATAACCTATGGGGCCTACACACGATCGGTTTGGACTGATGAAAACGGTCCTTCAGACCGTTTTCATCGGTTTAACCTATCGTGTGTACGAGCCTTTACAGCTTTCAGAATTTGTAAAATACCCCCCAAATCCTATATTTTATGAAAGCATATGACCTCTAGAATAAAAAGAAGGTGCTACTTATGTTTTAGGACCCGCTGTATTTGTGCAAATGTTTATCAAAACAATATTTTCGCTAAAAATACTGTACACTAAAATCATTATTAGCAAATAAAAATACACATCATTTTACAAAATTCCTGCTAATTAATAACAAATATTTGTAAATTTTAAATTGCGCCTTTTTGCAAAATGGCTCAAAAAATCTGGAGGTTTTAATTTTTCATTTACAGCTTTCAGAGTTTGTAAAAGACTCCCCAAAACCATATATTTTCTGAAAGACCATGACCAGTAGAAAAAAAAGAAGGTGCTACTGATTTTTAGGTCCCAGGCCACCGTCATACAGTAGGTGTTTGTGATATTGTGTTTTTAGCACGACAGCATCGCGCTGATTCTCGGCGACATGGTGCCGAGATCTCGCCGACATCTCGCACTCACTGGAATAGTGACAGCACATCCCAGCAAGCGCGTCATAGAAGCGACGGGAGATCCGACTTGGATTCCCGCCAATTCTACACGTGTGCGGCGTTTGTTATGAATCCTGAGGGGGAAGTCCCCGCCGGATTTTAAATAAAAATCCGGCATGGGTTCCCCCCTCAGGAGCATACCGGGCCCTTAGGTCTGTTATGGGTTGTAAGGAGAGCCCCCCTACGCCGAAAAAAAACGGCGTAGGGGGTCCCCCTACAATCCATACCAGACCCGTATCCAAAGCACGCTACCCGGCCAGCCAGGAAGGGAGTGGGGACAAGCGAGCGCCCCCCCCCCTCCTGAGCCGTACCAGGCTGCATGCCCTCAACATGGGGGGGGGTTGGGTGCTCTGGGGCAGGGGGGCGCACTGCGGCCCCCCCACCTCAGAGCACCCTGTCCCGATGTTGATGAGGACAGGGCCCCTTCCCGACAACCCTGGCCGTTGGTTGTCGGGGTATGCGGGCGGGAGGCTTATCGGAATCTGGGAGCCCCCTTTAATAAGGGGGCCCCCAGATACCGGCCCCCCACCCTAAGTGAATGAGTATGGGGTACATCGTACCCCTACCCATTCACCTGCAAGAAAAGTGGTAAAAACACAAATAAACCACACAGGGTATTAAAATATTTTATTAGTCTGCTCCGGAGGCCCCCCCTGTCTTCTTTATTAGCTCTTTTACCAGGGGGAGCTTCTTCTTTGACGTCTTCGGGTTGGTGGGGGCCGCCGTCTGGTTCTCTTCCACCGCCGGGGGGGGGTCGCTTTTAAAAAAGCCCCCACCCCCCGGCGGGTTTCCTCCGGCGTCTTCGGCGGGGGGGCTTCTTCTTCCGCTATCCCGACGGGTCTTCTCCGCTATCCGGGGGGTCTTCTCAACTCTCCGGGGGTCTCCTTCTATGTTCGCCGCTCTCCGCTGTTGACTCGGCGCACCCTGGTTCTTCGTCTCGCTGTCCGGTGTCTTCTTCCGTGCTGTACGTCTTCTTCTCCTTCCGTGCTGTGAGTTCTTCTTCCGTGCTGTGACGTCATGTTCTTCACTTCTCTCCTTCTCCCGATTTTGACACGCCGGTCCTTCTCGCTGAAATGACGGATGCGCGCCTTGCATCGGACCTATATAGGCCTCACAGTCCCATCATGCTCTGTACCTACCCATGTGATACCTACCACGTGGGTAGGTATCACATGGGTAGGTACAGAGCATGATGGGATTGTGAGGCCTATATAGGTCCGATGCAAGGCGCGCATCCGTCATTTCAGCGAGAAGGACCGGCGTGTCAACATCGGGAGAAGGAGAGAAGTGAAGAACATGACGTCACAGCACGGAAGAAGAACTCACAGCACGGAAGAAGAAGAAGACGTACAGCACGGAAGAAGACACCGGACAGCGAGACGAAGAACCGGGGTGCGCCGAGTCAACAGCGGAGAGCGGCGAACATAGAAGGAGACCCCCGGAGAGTTGAGAAGACCCCCCGGATAGCGGAGAAGACCCGTCCGGATAGCGGAAGAAGAAGCCCCCCCGCCGAAGACGCCGGAGGAAACCCGCCGGGGGGTGGGGGCTTTTTTAAAAGCGCCCCCCCCCCGGCGGTGGAAGAGAACCATACGGCGGCCCCAACCCACCCGAAGACGTCAAAGAAGAAGCTTCCCCTGGTAAAAGAGCTAATAAAGAAGACAGGGGAGGCCTCCGGAGCAGACTAATAAAATATTTTAATACCCTGTGTGGTTTATTTGTGTTTTTACCACTTTTCTTGCAGGTGAATGGGTAGGGGTACGATGTACCCCATACTCATTCACTTAGGGTGGGGGGCCGGTATCTGGGGGCCCCCTTATTAAAGGGGGCTCCCAGATTCCGATAAGCCTCCCGCCCGCATACCCCGACAACCAACGGCCAGGGTTGTCGGGAAGGGGCCCTGTCCTCATCAACATGGGGACAGGGTGCTCTGAGGTGGGGGGGCCGCAGTGCGCCCCCCTGCCCCAGAGCACCCAACCCCCCCCATGTTGAGGGCATGCAGCCTGGTACGGCTCAGGAGGGGGGGGGGCGCTCGCTCGTCCCCACTCCCTTCCTGGCTGGCCGGGTAGCGTGCTTTGGATACGGGTCTGGTATGGATTGTAGGGGGACCCCCTACGCCGTTTTTTTCGGCGTAGGGGGGCTCTCCTTACAACCCATAACAGACCTAAGGGCCCGGTATGCTCCTGAGGGGGGAACCCATGCCGGATTTTTATTTAAAATCCGGCGGGGACTTCCCCCTCAGGATTCATAACAAACGCCGCACATGTGTAGAATTGGCGGGAATCCAAGTCGGATCTCCCGTCGCTTCTATGACGGCTCTGTCTCCATCGCGGCAAGCCAGCTCGGCGCTGGCTCCCGCGATGGGGCTCGTAGGTGCTCAATCTTGCCGAGAAAGAGAGCGAGATTGACACAAAATCGGGTTCACCTACTTGTATAACATCTTTTTCTAACTGAGCCTCTAGGGGGCATGCGCTGAAAAAGCTGAAACTCTACCTCATTATATTTTCTTTCAATAGTTCCGCATTTAATAGAATTCCCCCACTTCCTGCTTCAGTGACCCCTTCGCTGCTCCAGGAGGTAAGAGAAAATGCTACCAAATAGAGACAGCAAGAAAAACCTGATAGAACTTCTAAGTCTTCCCCACTCCATGCAAAATCTGGAGTTGGGCTTTAAGCTTTCCAGTGCATTATCTGGCTCTGTACTCTACTCACTCAAAAATGTTTGCTGTAACTGCTTATAAAGTATCAGCTGAAGTTTGGCTTCAATTTGTTAGTGTATTTAAATCTGCTAGTATATTTAACACTACCCAAGCCCCAGACCCGACTGTTGCTATTGTCTGCTGTGTCCCCTGCTCTCATTCATCCAGAGTGGAGACACTGTAATACCAGAGGTGTGTTTCTGGCCAGATCACCAGGGGAAAGCAAAGCAAAAAAAGCCTAAAAAATAAAATAAATGAAGCCACCACATCTAACGATTGGTAACATGCAATATATTACATTTTTGGTTTTTGGGTTTAATAACGATTTAACACATTATAATACCATGCAAATGTCATTGAAGGCTCACATTAAAGTTCTCTTTAAAATGTAACGCTACCATTGAGTACAATTTAATGATAATAATCACCCAAATACAGTTTCATTATTATATATTTATTTCTTTCCTTTTTCTTCTGTCTCAGTGTTTCCTTACTTTGCCTTTTTATGTCTGTAAAATCCTCATTCGCACTGTAAGATCTGACACAATTAACATGATTTTGGAAAGTTTTATCAGAGGATTATGAAAATTTGGGTTCAAGATGGTGGTTTTCATCCAGACCCCTTTCACAAAAACCCGGTGTCTCCCCTTTGGCCTTAAGTCTATTGTTTTTTAGAAGTTTTTTTTCCCCTGTAAAAAAAATGTATAAACTTATGGCGATTAGAGGGTAGCAAATGCATTTTAAAATGTCATTGTCCACCAGAGGGAGCATTACTACAGCAACCTGATAAATGCATGCTGCTTGATTACATAGTTAAAGCGGTTGTATCCCCATTCTGAGAATTTTCCTTTAAATGGACAATTGCAGGTTATACTATTGTTTTCGCATGTTTAAGGGCTAGTACACTTGCTTCAAAACAAGGCTTCGTAACACGCTTTGTTAAAGCTCTCTGAACAACAGTCAAAGCTCCTGTCACTAAAGAAAATGGTTAGCTTACAGTTCTGTTTACACCTTGCTTTTGCTTAGTGCTTCGATGAGGCTTCAATGAGGCTTTGGTGGAGCTTCGATGAGCCTTTGGTGGGGATTTGGTGAGGCTTTGATGAGGCTTCGTTGTTGGGCTTCAAGTGAGCTTTGCCATCAACTTCTATGGAGGCTTTGAAGGACCACCAAAGCTACATGGGGTATAGTGAAGCCGGAGCAAAGCATTTTATTTAGTGACATGAGCTTTGACTGGCATTCAGAGAGCTTTAACAAAACTTGTCCGAAGCCTTGTTTTGAAGCAAGTGTAAACTGCCTGTCAATGTGTGTTGAAGCCGAAGCTAGTGTTAGGGCTCATTTACACTTGCTTCGGCTTCAACAAGGCTTTGGACAGGCTTTGTTAAAGCTCTCTGAACGCCAGTCAAAGCTCTTGTCACTAAATAAAATTGTTAGCTTACAGTCCTGGTTACATCTTGCTTTTGCTTTGCTTTGGCTTAGTTTCAAAAATTATACCCCAAGTAGCTTCAGTGGTGCTTCAAAGCGTCTTCAAAGCTTCCATAGAAGTCTATGGCAAAGATCGCTTGAAGCCCCACCGAAGCCCCACAAAGCCTCACTGAAGCCTCATCGAAGCCCCGCCAAAGCTCGCCCCGAAGCCCCATCGAAGCTCCACTGAAGCCTCATCGAAGCACCAGGCAAAAGCAGGTGTAAACAGGACTGTAAGCTAACCATTACGAGATCAAAATAGAGCTTTATAGTCACAACCATAAGCACTATCTTTGGAGGGGGGTCAACAGAGACAAGAACACCATCCCCACTGTGAAGCATGGTGGTGGCTCACTGATGTTTTGGGGGCGCGTGAGCTCTTAAGGCATCAGGAATCTTGTGAAAATGGATGGCAAGATGAATGCAGCGTGTTATCAGAAAACAGGTAGTGTTACCTGTGGGTTTTTCTTTGCATCCCAAACAATTCCTCTGGCATTTGTGGCTGCAATATTTCTTCGTCTACCTGACCTTGGCTTGGTCTCAAGAGATCCCCAAACTTTACACTTCTTAATAAGCGATTGAACAGTATTGACTGACATATTTAAGGATCAGGCTTTCGATAACATTTTATATCATTTTCCATCTTTATAAAGTTCCATTACCTTGTTATACAGTTGTTTTGATAGTTTTTTTCTGGTTCCCTTGGCTCAGTATCTAGCCTGCTCAGTGCATCCATATGAGAGCTAACTAACTCAATGAATATTTATACACAGACACTAATTGAAATGTAAAAAGCCACAGATGTTGGAAATTAACCTTTAATTGGCATTTTAAGCTGTATGTGTCACCTTGAGTGTCTGTACCAAGGCCAAACATTCCAGGGTATGTAAACTTTTTTTGATCAGGGCCATTTGGGTGATTTCTGTTATCATGATTTAAAAAGGAGCCAAAGAACTATTTTATATAAAAAAAAAATCATATGATCACTATCCTTAAAGTGAAGTGCTACCCAAAAATAAAACTTCCACTTTTCGGAACCCCCTCTCTGGTGTTGCATTTGGCAGGGGGGAAGGCGGAGCAGATACCTGTCTAATCCAGGTATTTACTACCACTTCTGGGCATAGATAGCCGAGCCACCCGCGGCTATCTACGCCACGTATGGCGCCTCCTCTTTCCACCCTGTTGTCTTCTGAGAGACACACAGGTCCCAGAAGACAGCAGGGACCAGTGGAATCGCGCAGTGCGAGTCGCGCATGCGCAGTAGGGAACCAGGCTGTAAAGCCGCAAGGCTTCACTTCCTGGTTCCCTTACCAAAGATGGCGGCGGCAGCACCCGAGGAACAGATCGGCTTCGGGTGCCGACATCGCGTGCACCCAGGGCAGGTAAGCGTCCTTATTTTCAGCAGCTGCAGTATTTGTAACTCCGCTTTAAATAAAAGAGTGATTTTTGTGGCGTGATCAGTCATGTTTTCAATATCACTGCCAGAATTTCACGATTTCTGCCAGGGTATGCAAACTTTTGAGCACACCCATATATTTGTAGAGGAATATATATTGCAGGATTCCTATGCTGACGACATTCGACTTTACTTTCGTATCAGCAACAAAAAGAACCATTACCTCGGACTAGAACAATGCCTCACTTTGATAGACAACTGGATGACGGAGAGTCACCTTAAACTCAATGGGTCAAAAACAGAACTCCTTCTGTTCCACGCAACAGAAAGAGACTTGCTAGGACAACATGGTCGCCCCCGCCCATCTTGGGACAAACCATCACCCCCCGAGCACCAAAGTCAAAAGCCTCGGAGTAATTTTTGACTCCGACATGACAATGGATGCACAAGTAGGATCAGTAGTCAGCGGATCTCACCATCTTCTGCGTCTGCTACGAAGACTCGTTCCCTTCATCCCAAAAGAAGACACTGCAGTAGTGGTTGGAACAATTATCAACTCCAGGCTCGGCTATGCAAACTCCCTTTACCTCGGACTCCCAAAATACCAGATTACTCGTCTACAAGTCGTCCAAAACACGGCGGCACGACTGGTAACAGGAAAAAAAACCTGGGAATCAATCACTCCCTCCCTGAGGTCCCTCCACTGGCTGGCCGTAAAAGACCGAGTCACATTTAAGGCCCTCTGCCTGACGCACAAATGTGTACAAGGAATCTCCCCCCAATATTTATGTGAGAAAATAAAATACCACAACCCCAATCGCGTTCTTCGATCAACTAACCAAAATCTACTACAAATCCCCAAGGCCCGCCACAAGACCAAAGGAGAACGAAGAATCGCAGTCCAAGGACCTCGACTGTGGAACGCGTTACCAACTAACATCTGAACGGAAGTGAATCACCAGGCCTTTAGGAAAAAACTCAAGACCCACCGTTTCTGAAGGCTAAATAGAAGGAAATGGATACCAAGCGCTTTGAGGCGATTCAGTTCGCATTTGTAGCGCTATATAAGTTATTCACTCACTCAGGATATTTAATTTACTTCACTCGCCTCTGAAATGGTATATCAAGTATACTTCCATGGTGTCTACAAATAGTATAATGTAATAACATATCACATATACAATGGGCTAGATTCAGGTAGGGGCGCGCAATCTAACGGCGGCGCAGCATATCGTATTTACGATACGCCGCCGCAACTTACAGGAGCAAGTGCAGTATTCACAAAGCACTTGCTCCGTAAGTTGCGGCGGCGTAGCGTAAATGGGGCCGGCGTAAGCGCGCGTAATTCAAATGTGTAAGGGGGCGTGTTTTATGTTAATGTGTGTTGACCTGACGTGATTGTTGTTTTGTACGAACGGCGCATGCGCCGTCCGTGTACATATCCCAGTGTGCATTGCTCCAAATGACATCGCAAGGACGTCATTGGTTTCGACTTGAACGTAAATTCCGTCCAGCCCTATTCGCGAACGACTTACGCAAACGACGTAAAAAATTCAAAAATCGAAGCGGGAACGATGTCCATACTTAACATTGAGTGCGCCTCATAGAAGCAGGCACAACGTTACGCCGAAAAAGCCTTACGCAAACGACGTAAAAAAACGAACGCCGGGCGCACGTACGTTTGTGAATCGACGTAACTAGGTCATTTGCATATTCTACGCCGAAAACAACGGAAGCGCCACCTAGAGCCAGTGTGAGAATGCACCCTAAGATACGACGGCGTAATAGAATTACGCCAGTCGGATCTTAGGCTAATGTCGGCGTATCTAGCTTTCTGAATACAGCTTTGAATACAGCTTTGAATTTACGCGGCGTATCTATGGATACGCCGGCGTAATTCTTTGCTGAATCTAGCCCAATATATGTAGTAATTCAATCAACCATTTAGTTACTATACACAATTTTGAGGATTGACATATTTGGTATCTCTTTACTTGACACAACTTTCTTTTATATTTTAGCAAAAAAAAAAAAAAACTTCTTGCATAATGAAAGATTTATCAGATATATTTTGATAAAGTTATGTGGGAAAGCGGTTGGCTTCATGTTTACAACATCGGAGTGCCAATTCTTTACTAAAAACACTCATCTGGCATCCAAACAAATACTACATATCTTACAATGTTCCCAGCCACGTGACCACCTATTGATTTCCGGAGAGATATAAAAGAATTATTTTTATATTTTCCATTTCATGTTATCCTACCATCAGGAAAGTGTACTGGAATTGTTGGCTAGAAATGGTTACAGTGTTTTCGATCGCATGGCATGACTCTGCCTATTTATATATTCGTTAATCACTAAATCATGAACATGGCCTCTGACACAATGAAAAAAACATCCTTAATCCACTTACTACCGTAATATCTGCCAAATAATAAATCTGCCACTTTTTATCAGTTTTATTCCTAGAATTACTCGGGGGGGGGGGGGGGGGGTTTGTTTTCTTAGAACCTCACCCCTGAAATTATTTCCATTCTTAAGATATTGTCATATTGAACATTTTTTTTTTGTAGTTTCGCTGTTTTGCATTTTGGAAGAAAAGGTCAATGACTGTTTTATTTTTTCTATGGTAGTGATTGGCATTTTGTACACACGATCGGACAAAACCGATAAAAACGGACTGAATGACCATTTCATCGGTCCAAACCGATCGCGTGTGGGCCCCATCGGTCAGTTATGCTTCGATCAAAAAAAAAGAGAACTTGCTTTAAAATGGAACCGATGGACGCCTAACCGATAGGTCAAAACCGATCGTTAGTATGCAAAAGCATCGGTCAAAAATCCACGCATGCTCAGAATCAAGTCGACGCATACTTGGAAGCATTGAACTTCGTTTTTTTCAGCACGTCGTGTGTTTTACGTCACCGCGTTCTGACACGATCGGTTTTTAAACCGATGGTGTGTAGGCACATCAGACCATCAGTCAGCTTCATCGGTTAACTGATGAAACGGTCCTTCAGTCCGTTTTTCATCGGTTTTGACCGATCGTGTGTACGCGGCCTTATGGAACGCAAAATACGGTAATTAGGTACACAACAGCATAGGACAGGTTTCCCATACAGAAGGATAATGCCGCATACACATGATCGATGAAAACGGACTGAAGGACCGATGGGGCCTACACACAATCGGTTTGGACCGATGAAACGGTCCTTCAGTCCGTTTTCATCGGTTTTGTCCGATCGTGTGTACGCGGCCTAGGACGCACCTTGGTTTTAGAGGAGGAAAACAAGAAAAAAATATATTCTGAAACCAGATGGTGTACCAAAATATTTACCAGTGCCCATGAAATGCAGCCTGACTTGTGCCAAATAAATGCAGCCTTACCACTCCCATATAATGCAGCCTGACTTGTGCCCATTAAATGCAGCCTGACTTGTGCCCATTAAATGCAGCCTGACTTGTGCCACCAAAATGCAGCCTGACTTGAGCCCATTAAATGCAGCCTGACTTGTGCCCATTAAATGCAGCCTGATTTGTGCCCACAAAATGCAGCCTGACTTGTGCCCGTTAAATGCAGCCTGACTTGTGCCCACAAAATGCAGCCTGACTTGTGCCCATTAAATGCAGCCTGATTTGTGCCCATTAAATGCAGCCTGACTTATGCCCATAAAATGCAGCCTGACTTGTGCCCATTAAATGCAGCCTGATTTGTGCCCATTAAATGCAGCCTGACTTATGCCTATTAAATGCAGCCTGATTTGTGCCCATTAAATGCAGCCTGACTTGCAGCCTTACCTGTGTCCAATCCATTAAATGCAGCCTATTCTGTGCCTGGCAACTGGCAGGGATGTCAACACAGTCACCTGTCCACCTTTTACTGTTTTCTGTCTTCTTTGAGTGACAGGAGATCGCCCGGCGCTCACAGGAGACAGCTGCCCTGTGTTGTGACATGGTAGCGGCAACGACGGCAGGGGGGCTGTTCTGTATTCACTCTATAAGATGCACAGGCATTTCTCTCCATTTTTGAGGGGGAAAAAAGTGTGTCTTATGGAGAGAAAAATACGATACATTTAACCACTTATCAACCAGCCGTCGTCATTATACAGGAGCAGGTTGGCTCTTTCCTGCGCATCGCCGTTATTGTACGTCGGCTCGGGAACTCTATTTTGTGGGCTCCCCCACTAGCCAGCAGGGGAGCCAATCAGCAGGTGGGGCGGACTCGATGTCCACCAGCCACGCACGATTGTTTCCCGCAGTGACAGAACGGGGATCTGCCTGTGTAAACAATGGAAATCTCCGTTCTGACAAGGGAGATCGCACAGATCCTGTCTTTCTCCTATGCAGGAAGACAGATCTGTGTGTTTCCCCAATCACATACAGTAAGAAAACACACTGAGGGAACCCATTTAAACCCTTCATCGCCCCTGATATTAACCCCTTTCCTGCCAGTGTCATTAGTACAATAACAGTGCATATTTTTTATCACTAATCACTGTAATAATGTCACTGGTTCCTAAAAAGTCTCAAAAGTTAGGTGTCCGATCTGTCCGCCGCAATGTCGCAGTCCCGCTAAAAATCACAGATCACCGCCATTACTAGTAAAAAAAAAAGATAATAATAAAAATACCATAAATCTATTCTATATTTTGTAGACGCGATAACTTTTGCGCAAAACCAATCAATATATGCTTATTGAAATTTTTCTTTTTTTTTAACCAAAAATATGTAAAATAAATTTATCGACCTAAACTGAGGAAAAAATATATTTTTTTTATATATTTTTGGGGGATATTTATTATAGCAAAAGATATATATATATATATATATATATATATATATATATATATATATATATATATATATATATATCTTTTTATATATATATATATATATATATATATATATATTTTTTTTTTTTTTACTTTTTTTGTTTATAGTGCAAAAAAACACAGAGGTGATCAAATACCACCAAAAGAAAGCTCTATTTGTGGGGAATAAAAGGACATACATTTTGTTTGGGTACAGCATCGCACGAACGCGAAAATGTCAGTTAAAGCAACGCTGTGCCGTATTGCAAAAAATGGCCTTCCAGTCCTTAACAAGTTAACGACCGGCTCCTGCACATATAGGTCGGCAGAATGGCACGGCTGGGCAGAGTAACGTATATTTACGTCACTTTAAAATTCCCGTGTGCAGGACCTCGCGCTCCTGCTGCAAGCTCCATGACCGTCCCTGCGGGACCTACGGACTTGATCTCCGCCGGTTTCCTGCTATGTGTCCCTCGTAGCCATGCCCCCAAACAGTTAGAATCACTCCCTAGGACACACTTAACCCTTTCCTAGCCCCCTAGTGTTTAACACCTTTACTGCCAGTCACATTTATACAGTAATCAGTGCTTTTTTATAGCACTAATCGCTGTATAGATGTGAATGGTCCCAAAATAGCGCCAAAAGTATCCAGTGTGTCCGCCATAATGTCGCAGTCTCGATAAAAATCGCTGATCACCACCACTAATAGAAAAAAAATTATAATAAAACTACCCCTATTTTGTAGACGCAATAACTTTTGCACAAACCAATTCAATATGCAGAAGAATACATATCGGCCTAAATTGCGGATTTTTTTTATATAGATTTTTTGGGGATATTTATTATAGCAAAAAGTTAAAAATATCGCTCTATTTTTGTTTATAGTGCAAAAAATAAAAACTGCAGAGGTGATCAAATACCACCAAAAGAAAGCTCTATTTGTGGGAAAAAAAGGAAGTCAATTTTGTTTGGGAGCTACGTCGCACGACTGCGCAATTGTCAGTTAAATTGACGCAGTGCCGAATCGCAAAAAGTTATCAATATGTATCGGACTGAAGCAATCCCTGAGGTTCCTGTTTGGCGGTATTGTTTGGCCAGGGGTCAAGTCCTGGGGAAAAAAGTGTGGGAACTCCCACCCAAGATCCACTCCCCCACCCAAAAAATGTTTTAAATATACGCTCATATGCATAATTACTAAACCGCATGTTTTTTTTTTTTTCGATCCACTGTACCTTAGTAATAAAAAAAAAACTGCGCTAACCAGAAAAATCAATAGTCAGGTGTGAAAACCAGAAGGCTGCAATCACCTGATACAAACACAAATACCTTAGTAATCCTCTATGTTACTGGCCGCTTCCTGTATATGGATTAATCGGGTAGTGTGCGGGTATTCCGTCACTTCCTCGATGCCGCAATGTCTCCTGGGAGCTTTTGTCATTGTTCCCAGGAGACATTGCGGAGGTCTGCCGCGAGTTATTGCGGGATTTAGAAAGAACTTGCTTCTTTCTAAATCCTGTGATAACTAGCGGCAGACCTTGCGGCATCGAGGAAGTGACGGAATACCCGCACACTACCTGATGAATCCATATACAGGAAGCGGCCAGTAACATAAAGGATTACTAAGGTTCGCCTGCCCCTGACAGTGACTAGAGCTGGGCATCGCTCAGTGAAGGATTGGCTCGGGCGGCTCGGCTGCTCTAGTCCTGCAAAGGGAACTGACTTCCTGCTGTGAAAAAATTGCAGGAACTCCGTTCCCACGCGTTCCCGCAGGACTTGAGCCCTGGGTTTGGGAGACTTTAAATATTTGGGTCATCTGGGTCTCCTTTTCAGAGTGTTCTATACCTCCTGTGCTTTTATTTGTTTGGGCCTTGCCTCAGCCTGGGGCATGTGCCAAGGGTGCTGACTTTTAAAAAATGGACACTTACCTGCCCAGCGCGCCCACAATGTCGGCAGCCGTGGCTGAGCAATCGCTCATCCCTCGGATGCTGCCGCCGACATCCTCAGTGAGGGAATCAGGAAGTGGAAGCATTGCGGCTTCACTGCCCGGTTCCCTACTGCACATGCGCGATTCGTAATCATCGTAACTGGTCCCTGCTCTCTCCTGGGAACAGTATGTTTTCCAGAAGACAGCGTGGGGGGGGGGGGAGTGGTTGCAAATACCTGCACCCCCTCCCCCCTGAAAGGTGCCAAATGAGACATAGGAGGGGGTGAGGGTTCCAAAAAGCGGAAGTTTAATTTTTGGGTGCTTTGCTTTAAACCCAGCAGCTGATTAAAAAAATTACTGAGTATTCAGCTTCTTTAAAAAAAAAATATTTTATCATTTTTTTTGGTCAATTCTTTATTTTTGTGAAAGACAAGCATCAAAGTACATACAATCAGTAGTGGCTAGTGGTATATTTTTTGAGGGGGGCGACAAACAATCCACTCGCTAACACCCCCCTACCCCCGGGTTGGTCAGTTGGTCGCCCACCAGCCCTGCACTTACCCCATCTAGGTCACGGGCAGCGCTTTCTCCGGGCGGTGTCTCCTCCTCCTGGTGCTTCAAGGCGTCTCCTCCCTCCTCCTACTCAAGAGCCAATGGGATCGCTTCTCCTCTTAGCCAATTGGCTGATGGGTCTCAGTACCTGATTGGCCGGGAGGAGAATCAGGAAGACACTAGTGAATATTATTTGCTATTGTCACACAACTGGGTGGGCTTAGGGAGTGCAGTGCTCACGCCCAGAGCCCACCCTTTTTTAACCCTTTTAGAGCCTCTGGCTCTAATCACGTGCTTCAAAAAGAAAAAAAAATTGGAATCCATGCGTCCAGCATGCCACATGTAAATTAGGGGTGCGGCGCTCCCACACCCTGCATTACGGGGCCGCCACTGCATACAATTAATATAGTATGGCCTCGTACAGACGGACGGACTGTCCGCTGAAAACGGTCCGCCGGACCGTTTTCAGCGGACATGTCCGCCCGGAGATTTCTGTCTGATGGTTGTACACACCATCAGACAGAAATCCGCGCGTACACGATACGCGGTGACGTGGCCGCGCCGTCACCGCGACGATGACGCGGCGACGTGCGCAGCCCTGGAAGTTCAAAGCTTCCGCGCATGCGTCGAATCACTTTGACGCATGCGAGGGATGGTGGCCGATCGGACATGTACGGTGAGTCTGTACAGACGACCAAACATGTCCGCCGGACAGGCTTCCAGCGGACATGTTTCTTAGCATGCTAAGAAACATTTGTCCGCTGGAAAACGGTCAGCTGGACAAATGTCCGCTGGAAACCTGTCCGGTCGGCTGTACACACGACCGAACATGTCTGCTGAAACTGGTCCGCGGACCAGTTTCAGCAGACATGTTCGGTCGTGTGTACGGGGCCTATCAGACAGTAACATCACATCTTGTGCAAGAAAGATGACTAGGTTCTATACAAGCCAACAGGCATACTAATGGGAAATATATTGGTGGGATTTTACAGGCATCAAAGGGTATTACAACCATTAAAAAATGAAAAGTTTATTGTACATCATAATTAAAAACAGGTACAGACATTAAAAGCATATGTCCTTGTGCAATTTCGATCACATGTGTAGGTACATAAATTTCCCACATGAAATTGTTGGATAAGGGGGTGTACCCCAATGCGTTTCAACTTTCGTTGTCTTCCTCAGGGGGTAATACAAAAGGAGCAGATGTTTTTGGGGTATTTCTGTACTTACACATGTGATCGAAATTGCACAAGGGACATATGCTTTTAATGTCTTTACCTGTTTATAATTATGATGTACAACAAACTTTTCATATTTTATAGGTTGTAATACTTTTTTGGTGCCTGTGAAATCTCACCAATATATTTCCCATTTGCACACCTTTTAGGAATGTGGCACCACTCTCATTAGGGCAATTATTTTTACCAAAAATATGTAGAAGAATATATAATCGTCCTAAACTGGTGAACATTTTTATTTTTTGGGGGCTGTATAAATAGCATATAATAGTATATTATAGCAAAATGTATCAAATTTAGTTTTTTTTTAATTTGTCACTCCTTTTTTTTTTTTTTTTTTAGCGCAAAAAAATAAAATCGGCAGAGGTTATCAAATACCACCAAAATAATGCTCTATTTGCGGGAAAAAAGGATGCCAATTTTGTTTGGGTACAGCCTCGCATGAACGCGCAATTGTCAGTTAAAGTTTTGCAGCGCCGTATCGCAAAAAATGGCCTGGTCATTAAAGGGGAAAATCTTCCAGGGCTGAAGTGGTTAAGTATGTGTAAATTATAAATACATACATTTTGAGTCTTTATATCTGCCTGGAGTAAATATAAGCCTAATTCCTTGAAACTCGAAAATTATCCATTGAAGTGGCTGTTTTTGTCTAGGAGAGAGCAAAAGCACTTTCACTTACCTGATCCTCCATTCCCCTGACAGGTGGTGCTCCCCCATACACTGATAGTGGATTGTTCCATTGCGTCACCAGGTCCAATGCAAGCCTAATGACCCTGCATTGGTCTTTATGATCACAGCTTCAGTGTAGGAGGGACATTGTGGTGACTGGTTCTAGATCAGGTGTGTAAATCTTCTTTAACAAATCCCCTAAACTACATGTGTCAAACACAAGGCCCGTGGGCTTAATCTGGCCCTCCAGGCCATTTTATGTGGCCCTCACACCTCTCCTGCACCACGTGGCCTCAGCAGTCAGCATTAGAGAGAAGGGTAGAACTCCTCCACCAGATCTTGCGTTTCTCCATGCAGCCATGCAACCCCCTTGTCTCCGCCTCCCCTGGTCTCAGCTTTCAACAGACTCTGGCAGCTGACTCTGGTTTTCCTCTGGTCCTCCTCCAGACCATGCACTTTCTGCTTCATAGTCCCACCTCCAGCGTCTTCCTGGCAGCAACACAAAGTAGGGGGGTGCAGCATGATGTAAGAGCAGATGGGGGGCTCTTGACATCTGATGTAAGAGGCAGTGGGGTGCTCTGGACATCTAGTCTTACAGATACAACTTTGAGGACAACCATAATGCTGATGGGGCACAATGAAATTGAGTTTCACACCTATTCACTAGACCTAAAGGAGCAATTCACTGCAAGGGGTCATTTTGAAGTTTCCCGGAGTTGAGATTAGAAATTGCTTGTGTAGCAATTATATTTGTTTAATCAATTATCTAATGAAGGTGGAAATTTCCTTTAAAGATCGAGATATCTTCACAAATGCAAGAGTGCTCAAACACAGCCGCATGTAACATTTGTAAGTTCTGAAGTCTCAATAGAGTTTATGGGTCGAAACATTCAATTCCCGTAAGGGGGAGGCGATCTGCGTGCAACTCTGGTCATCTTATTTGTAGAAACTATTAGGCCCCGTACACACGATAGAATCTATCCGCAGATAAATCCCAGCAAATGGGTTTCTGCGGATAGATCCTATGGTGTGTACACGCCAGCGGATCTGTTTCCGCGGAGAAATCTCCTCTGGGATGGATTCCAGCAGATCGGATATTTGCTGTGCTGCACAACAAATCCATCTGCTGGAATCCATTCCAACGGATGGATCCGCTCGTCTGTACAGACTTACCGGATCCATTCGTCCAAAGGGATTCCCCGCACGCGTCGTAATGATTTGACGCATGCGTGGAATTCCTTATATGACAGCGTCGCGCCCGTCGCCGCGTCATAATCGCGGCGACGGCGCGACACGTCATCGGCAGAGGATTTCCGCGCGGATTTCAATGGGATGGTGTGTACACTCCATCCCATCGAAATCAGCGGATATCTTTGAGAGGATTTATCCGTGGAAACGGTCCGCTGGACCGTATCTGCGGATAAATCCTCTCGTGTGTATGGGGCCTAAGACAACCAGGTTAGTCTGCCCACTGATTAATATACTGTGTATATACTGCTGGTGTTCTGGCCACTTAGAGATGTTGTGTAAGTTAGTATTATGCTTGGCAAGGCACGCATTTGGCTCCCCTCTCGTTGGCTACATAAACACTGATGACAGGAAACCCCATGCACCAACAGGTTCAAATTTATTTATTTTGTAAGAATATGCTTTAGCAGCAATTAGATGAGAAACAAAAATAGGTTTACAGAATCCTTAATAGCCGACAGTAAAAGTTTGCTTACATCAATTTGTTTATTTTGTGTTTTCCACGGGGATGGTGTTTTGTTTTGATGTTTTTTATTAACCGTACTGTACTTTTTTAACTAAATTTTGGTGTGGGGTCATTTTTTTTACACTTATTCTTAGTCATATTTAGCTGGATTCAGGTAGGCAGGCGCATCGTTGCGGCGGCGTAGCGTATCGTATTTACACTACGCCGCCGTAAGTTAGCAAGGCAAATTACGTCCAAGCCCTTTTCACGGACGACTTACGCAAACGACGTAAAATTTTTACATTTCGACGCGGGAACGACGGCCATACTTAACATTACTAGTCCAGCTATTTGATGGAATAACTTTACGCCTGAAAATGCCTTACGTAAACAGCGTATCTTTACTGCGTCGGGCAAGCGTACGTTCGTGAATCGGCGTATCTAGTCATTTACATATTCTACGCCGAACGCAATGGAAACGCCACCTAGCGGCCAGCCTAAAAATTACACTTTAAGATACGACGGTGTAAGACACTTACGCCGCTCATATCTTAGCCTAATTTTAGCGTATCTGGTTTCCAGAATACGCTTAAATTTGCGACGGCGCAGATTCTGACTTAGGCCGGCGTATCTACTGATACGCCGGCCTAAGTCTTTCTGAATCCACCTAATAGTCAGGAGTAAAACGATATAATTAGGCTGCTTTACAGAAAATGTTAATGACCTCATTCCCAGGGTAGAGTTGTGCCACGTACAGACGATCGTACATTCTGACAACAAAACCGCGGATACATTTCCAATGGATGTTGGCTCAAACTTGTCTTGAATACACACGGTCACAGAAATGTTGTCGGAAATTCCAAACGTCAAGAACGCGGTGACGTACAACATGTATGACGGCACTAGAAAATGGAAGTTCAATACCAGTCCAGTTACGAACGCTAGTTTTTTACCAGACCAATCGATTCCGTCTCGTACTTGATTCAGAGCATGCGTGGAATTTTGTACGTCGGAATTGTCCACACACGGTCGGAATTTCCGACCAAAAGCTCCCATCGAACATTTGTTGATGAAAATTCCGAGCGTGTGTACGCGGCATTAGAGTTAGGTTAGAGTCATGGCATTGTGAAAACTTGGTGTGACTTAATTGTAGTTGTCATAGTTAATATTTGATTGGTACAGCTTTACCTCTAGTCAAAACAATTTTTTACAAGTTTTAGTTTTGTATAGAATGTGGAAGGTTTAGAACCCCCTTTAAGTTTTTTTTTTAACATCTACTGTTTGTCTCCACTAGGGTGAATTATGCTTCCTACTTGTCCCGTGACCATTGGCATGGCATGACGGGAAATACAACATTTTACAATTGTCAATAAGGAGCTGAAGGCTAATCGTCCAATGGTAATATGTATTCAAGTAAAAACTATCAAAGATGGGATTTCCCCAAGCTGTAAAGATATTTTTCACCACTACTTGTTTATCTTGTGCAGTCAAGGCAAAGCTCAACTGGGCACAGACAAAAAGCCGTGGGGGATCTCAGCCACCTCCCTAGTGCTCGGAGTGGGGAGGAGAGTTTCCGGCGGGTCGCGGTGCTGTAACTAAGGTATTTCACACAATTATATTACAGAAATACACACATTGTACATTATTTAATTATATAATACTGTAATAGAGTGAATTTTTAGGATCTTACAAGCATTTTAACTCGGTTCACACTGTGGATTCCTGACAGGCAGGGAGAGAGAAAGGGAGAGAAAACAGCACATTACATGATAAGACCTACCCCAAAAATAAGCCCCACTGTGTCTTTTTTTGCCAAAATTTATATAAAACCCGGGCTTATTTTCGTCAAAACACGGTATCAGCTCAAAAGATTTCTGGCTGAACGAACAGCTATTTTTTAGCACTCATTGAACAGATAAAATAAAATGCTTGCATTAGTATATTTAACAGACCAAAAGGGAGCAAATAAGAGAAATGTATTGCTAGGGTTTACATACACTAAGGCCATAAGGATGAATGATGACCTGTTGGATCCACCTAGCGATAGTGGAACAAGATACACACTGTCTCCTACAGGAACAACAAACAGAAAGTCAGACTGGTGAAAAACGAGTTGTAATTGAGATAAACTTGAATAGCTCATACCACATCCAGATAATGGAGAGAAATTACCTTTGGATGTTTAGGAGCAGGGCAGAGAGATGGTAGAACAATGTCCCGATTTAGGCTTGGTTCACATTGGTGTGAATCCACTGCGGGTTCCCACATCCCCCCCGACTCACAGGCAGTTAACACTGCCATATTCGAACCGCTAGGAGTGTCAGTACAAAGTTTGGTTCGCATATTGCAGTGCGAACTGTCAATTTGGAGTCAGTGTTCACACCCATGCGATCCGATTCTGGTGCAAACCAAAAAAAGGGTCCTGCACGACTTTGGTCCAAATGTGATGCAAATTCAGCCATACGATTTGTATGGCTGAATTTCCATCACACAAACATTGCATGTGATTTGCACCGCAGTGCATGAAATGTCAGGACGCTTACCAATGTACAGCTATACAAAATACTTCCCAAGGAACAGATATAGAAATTAAACTCTGGGTAATGTACTTTCTAGTAGACTTCAAGAATTGACAAGACACATTCCACTCAGATACAAAGCAAAATATTTTTTCCTGGCTGATTAAAAACATTCTTGACATAAGCATACGGTATACTGGAAAATATGATCTCCTTGTAAGAGATTGTGACATGAAAAAGTGTCTCTGGCATCCAATCAGATTCTATTCTTCACCTGTCTAGCTCGATTTGGAAAATGAAAAGACGTTATCTGATTACTTGATTTAGATGTTTCTTTGGTTTACATTACATCCAAAAAACACATCCTTCAAAATATAATAACATATTTTATATTGTATAAAATTCATGAATTAGATCAGCATCCCCAGACATTTCATCAATCATTTTCCATTTATTGGAGTCAGAATAATTTTTATCATGTCAGTTTGTTTGCCTCTTGAATGCCGTTATGATAAAAAATATTAAGAACATTTAAATTTTTAATACATTTATAAGAAGGTAAATGGGGAAATTGGCCATCTTCCAAGTTATAAGACTTTCATCCGTTATTCTATCCAGAAAGATGTGATTATTCCTTTTTCTTTTTCTTAAGGGTACATTTTATTATTGATAAATAATATCTTTCGCGCTACTAGACCGTGAATAAATAAATAAAGTCTTCCAAAATAAACAGTAATGAAAATGCAGCAAAAACTAGCAGCGTTTACAATACACAGCAATAAGTAAATGAAAAAAGTGAATTATTGCGCATTATCTTATAAACACATTAATAATGTGACAAAAGGTGCATAGATGGTGGAAGAATAATCAAATTGTGAAATAATTAGAAATAAAGTTCATATGTGGTGTAGCAGTAAATACTGCCTAAGAAGGAGAACCAAATGTCCACAAAATCCCAAATAAGGAAAAACAACTAAACACAGCATATGCCCGGTCTCACAGAACTCTCACCTCACTAATGAATAAAGACAGCGATAGGCCTCGTACAGACGACCGGACATGTCTGCTGAAACTGGTCCGCTGACCAGTTTCAGCAGACATGTTTGGTCGTGTGTACAGCCGAGCGGACCGGATTCCCGGCCGAGCGGACTTTTTCCAGCGGACAAATGTTTCTTAGCATGCTAAGAAACATTTTCGCTGGAAGCCCGTCCGTCGGACGTGTTCGGTGGTCTGTACAGACTCACCGGACACGTCCGATCGGCCGCCATCCCTCGCATGCGTCGAAGTGATTCGACGCATGCGTGGAAGCATTGACCTTCCAGGGTCGCGCACGTCGCCGCGTCATCGTCGTGGCCACGTCGCGTGACGTCACTGCGTTTGTTTTCCGCTGGGATTTTGGTCTGATGGTGTGTACAGCCATCAGACCAAAATCCGGCAGCGGACATGTCCGATGAAAACGGTCCGCGGACCGTTTTCATCGGACAGATCCGCTGGTGTGTATGGGGCCATAAGGATAATCCTAGATGACTTCACCTTCACCGAATTGACCATTCCACACTCTACACACTTCCACTGGTGCCTCTGTGGTTATCTAGACGGAGAGGAACCAGTGGAAGTGTGCAGAGTGTGGAATGGTCAATTCGGTGAAGGTGAAGTCATCTAGGATTATCCTTATCGCTGTCTTTATCCATTAGTGAGATGAGAGTTCTGTGAGACCGGGCTTATGCTGTGTTCAGCTGTTTTTCCTTATTTGGGATTTTGTGGACATTCGGTTCTCCTCCTTAGGCAGTATTTACTGCTACACCACATATGAACTTTATTTATTTCTAATTATTTCACAATTTGATTATTCTTCCACTATCTATGCACCTTTTGTCACATGATTAATGTGTTTATAAGATTATGCGCAAGAATTAACTTTTTTCATTTACTATTTTCATTCACTTTTTTCATTTTTTTTCATATACAATTTATTATTATTATATTGCGATACAATAGCAACAGCATCTAAATTATACATATCCATATAGCAATACGCTATTCAAGACAATATTCCATGACATATAAGAAATTTTGATAAAACATACAGTAAATGATACAATGCAATTGTCTGGTTAATAAATATATGTATAAAAGACAATTGATGTGTCTATTGTAATTAACAAACAAATCAACA
The DNA here is from genome assembly GCF_905171775.1 of Rana temporaria. NCBI lineage: Eukaryota > Metazoa > Chordata > Amphibia > Anura > Ranidae > Rana > Rana temporaria. The sequence goes on from NC_053489.1 coordinate 53,951,258, forward strand.
AAACATAAAAAAACAAAAAAGGTAACCAATGCCTCACTGATAATGTTGCAATGTCTCTGTAGGGTATACCTATTCCATGTCATATATACACTCCTCCACCTTCATGGTACAATTTATTACAATAACATTTGTGCATTAATATATGCAGAGACCGTAGTAAACCATCCATCCCATATTTTTTCAAATTTTGGGGACAACTACTTAAGGTGTATGTTAGCTTATATATTGGTAAGTCTTTAGTAATTAGATCAACTCAGAATGGAAGAGAAGGGAGTAGGGATTTTTCCATTTAAGTGACATAACTTTTTTTGCATAACAGAACATTTTTTCTAGAAATCTTTAGTTAGAATTGCTCAGGTCCTCGTCAGTGAAATCACCCAGAAGACATCTCGCTGGGAAGAAGATGTTTGGAAGAACTAGTTTCTCCTCTTAAAACCTAAGGACAGTAGCCCAGAAGAATTTAATAGACATGTGCATTAGTTTTCGTCCAAATGCAATTTAGTCCAAATTTCTGGTATTTTCGTTATCGTTTTAACAAACGATAATGAATGCGCAGAATCCGAAATCCGAAAGATAAATATAAAAAATGCTTTATTTTTGTTTTGTAGCGACAACAGTTCGATATAGATAGAAGATTCAACATGACGGTGACAATAGCGATCTGTGTCTATCGAACTTGTGGTCGAATGTGTGTAACCTAACTCTAAGCTCAATAATAGCATGCAATTCCAAGCTGCGGTTTCCAAAGCGAGCAAAGTCCTTTCTTGTAGTAAGAGAGGTATGGACTCCAGAGAGAGAGATATCATTTTGCCCCCCTGTACAAATCATTATTAAGACCTCATCTGGAATATGCAGTTCAGTTTTGGGCCCCAGTTCTCAAAAAGGATATCGGAGAACTGGAGAAAGTGCAGAGAAGGGAAACCAAACAGATAAGAGGCATGGAGGAGCTCAGCTATGAGGAAAGATTAAAGAAACTGAATTTATTCTCTCTTGAGAAGAGGAGAGTAAGGGGGGATATGATCAACATGTACAAATATATAAGGGGTCCATATAGTGAACTTGGTGTTGAGTTATTTACTTTACAGTCAACACAAAGAACAAGGGGGAACTCTTTACGTCTAGAGGAAAAGAGATCTCACCTCCAAATACAGAAAGGTTTCTTCACAGTAAGAGCTGTGAAAATGTGGAACAGTCTCCCTGCAGAGGTGGATCTGGCCAGCTCAGTAGATTGCTTTAAGATTCTGGATTCTTTCCTAAATGTACATTATTTAACTGGGTACTGACATTTATAGGTAAAGTTGATCCAGGAAAAATCCGATTGCCTCTCGGGGGATCAGGAAGGGATTTTTTCCTCGGCTGTAGCAAATTGGATCGACATTATAGAGACATGAAGATTCGACGAAACAGCTAAAAACATACGATCGCCGCGAGCGGACATTTATGGTCAAATGCTCCGCCCATAGGCTATAGAAGAATTAGAATGTTGGTTGACTAGTAATAATAATTAATAAATATCATTATTACTAGTCATACAACATTAGAATTCTACTATAGCTTGTGGAAATGTATGATTGCAGCGTCGTACAGTTTAGCTGCTTCGCCGAATCGTCTTAGAACATATGACGGACACCATAAGCCTTCAATTGACAGGTTCGACCTTAATTTATTCGGATTTTCGGACAAATGCATTTTTTAACAAAACAAAATAAATAAAAACGAATTTCGGGAGTAACTAAATAAATAATTTTTTTGGACGAAAATGAAATTCCGAAACAAAATATTTCAGTGTGCAAATGTCTAGAATTTAATGCTGGGGGCAGGCCCAAATCATATGGAAGTAATCTCCTGTTTTAGCATGTGGACAGTCTGGGGATTCTGTTTTTTTCCCATTTTATAAAGATAAGAAGGGGTATTATAAACCCTATGGAGGTAGTTGAGTTGTATTCATTTATCTCTAGTTGATATTACCGTGGAGAGCTGTGGATCAAGAAGGTCCTGTCAGGTCTCCTCATTCAGAGATGGAATATCAGTCCCCCACTGCCTAGAAACCCTTTCCATCCTGGCAGGCCCGTCGGAACAGGAGAGGCAAAGCAAGCAATTGCTTTGGGCCCCGAGCTGGCCTGGGGCCCCCAAGCAGGGCCCTTGCGGTGACACCATCCCGACTCCCGAGGTTGAGGAAAGCCCTGTCTTTTTTATTTCAGCTGACACGGCCGGAACACATCCAGCGCCGCAGCATGCCCTGGCCTGACGTGTGCCCTTCTTCCTCCTCCTACTTCCTCCTGCTGAGCCTATCACGTGTCACTATCTCATCCCAGGCGGCGCGACTGCACACTGCCAATGTGTCACCACGCCACCCACTTGCACCCCTGTGCTGTGAGAGGAGTGTACATTTCTGGCGCCCTGAGCTGGTCTGATAAGGGGAGGGGGGGCTATATTATCTATACAGTACACCCCCCCTTATCAGACCAGCTCAGGGTGCCAGAAATGTACACTCCTCTCACAGGGGTGTAAGTGGATTGCGAGGTGACAATTATTATCAGACACAGCTATATAGTTACAGTAGCTTACTGAGCCACCCACCCTGAGCTGGTCTGATGGGGAGGTTTCTCTGTGTCCACCACCCAGGCAATGGTGGTGCACCCATTAAGGCTGCCCCCTCTCTCCAGCCACCCCCTTAATGAATAATGGATAGATTTATGCATTGCATGAATCTATCAATGGACACCGTCACCACCGCATTCATGCATCCGGCCCCTTTTCTGAAGCCGGGTGGCTGAATTCATAGGCTTTAATAGGCTTCAAAAGCACATTAGTGGCATTTAGTGGGCACAATGGCTGCATTTGATGGGGCTCAGTGGCTGCGTTTGATGGGGCACAGTGGCTGCGTTTGATGGGGCACAGTGGCTGATTTTATGGTACAGCGATGTTTTTTGCAAATGTTCAATTGTTCGTATTTGGATCGCTGTGCTGTGGTTCCTGTAGGCTTTGCGGGTGTGCGGGGGGGGGGGGGTTGGGGGCCTCCATGTCCATTTTGCTTGGGCCCCCAAATTCCTTCAAACTGCCCTGCATCCTGGGGAGGAGGAAATTAGCAACATTAGACAATATCTAGAGATGGGATTTGAATGATCATCATCAAAGAGTGTCTGCTCTTATTTGGATGGATGACACCCCCACCAACCCAAACTGTGCAGCCACAGCGTGAAGCTATCTGAAGCTGATGATCAGTGCCCTGATTATCTGTCCAGGTCTCCATTGCGAGGAGATGCTGCTGTCTGTGTGAGGCGAGGAGAGCCGATTCATGGCACTTCCGTATTTACATGTGACCGGCTATGATTGGACATAACCGATCACAAGGTTAAAGAGCGGTGGCTGTGGCTCTTTACAAAAATTGGGGTTGCGCCATGTCCAACACAGTGCAGCCAAGATCGCCGTAATGCGCTCGTGGCAATTCTTGGGCACCATCATATGATGTCCTCCCAGAATGAGAGTTGCACCGTCCCTCCGTCATTTGACAGTGGGAGGGCGGCAATCAGTTATGGAGATTTACCCTATTTTCCTGTCAGGTCACCAAGCAGCAAACCCTCATATAGCAAGCGTGGCTTCCTGTGTCACACTGCCGCCCACTCATATGTACACAGAGAATCTAACCCAGGGTTTCTCAACCTTTTTTACCCCAGAGAAACCCTTATAGTTTTAGGCCTTGCTTCTAAAAGAAATTCATCAAGAGTCATTTAGAAGAAGGCTCCCTTACAGTTGTGATCAGAATGTCATCCTTGCAGACAGTTAAAAGGTCATTAGTGTCTTGCCACTGGGGTTCAATTCACAAAGAATTATTTTCTCCTTAAAATCTGAGATAAAATATCTCATAACTTATTTCAAACATTATTTTGCAATTCACAAAAAAGGCTTCTAAAATAAAGAGCTATTTCATCAAAATGTGAGGTATCTCATGAAACCATGCAGTATTTTATCTCATGACATGATATCCAGTGGAATGGATACAGTGGAGAAGGATTAGAACCTTTCAATATTTTTATTGAGATTTTACATGAATAGGATACCATACAATAACATTCTTATCGTCGGCCAACACGGCCTACATTCACAGTTACAGAACATCATATGAGAATAGGAGCAAAATAGTAACGGTTGCTAGTAGTAAAGTGTATACTTATCATCTCATACCATCGGTTGTTGGCTAGTAGTCTCCATAGGACAGAGAGATCAGTTCCTTTAGATCTGTAAGGATGGGTTCCTCACTTCCAGGAGGTTGTCCTAAGGATTCCCACCTTATGGTACCTGTGTCCCATGCTGAGAATTTCTTTTGGGGTCACTAAAGGGGCTAGCCAACCCATGCCAGGAGTTGTCCAGCACATCGCCCCAATGGGAGCTCACTGTGGTAGTGCCTGACCTCTCCCAGGCCCCGTGTCCATCCCCCTATCCCCAGAACTGCGACGGGCTGGCCATGTATCAATCCTAGTCCGCCGCTGTAACAGGCACCTTAGAGGGGTGATCCGAGAAGATGGTTTGGGAACGTAGTTGTTGGTAGCATCTTGGTACCTAGCCTGCTTAGAATCTTACCCACTTCTCCAATGCGGGGTGTAGTTTCCCCTTCTCATACAAAGAAGAAAGAAGGAGCAGAACGTCCCTGAGAGAGAAAGGGAGGGAGAGGGAGAGAAAGAGATAGAATTCCAGGTGCAACCAGTTCCTCTGTCAGTTTTTAGTGTCAGTTTTTAGTGCTAAGTGCTATGTCAGTGCGGTCCATGCAGCATATGTATTAATACAAAAGAAGAAAGGTGACTGGAATACCAGTCAAAGGAATGCTGCGTTCACAGGACACATGTGGAGTATCAAAAACAACCAAGTTAAAATAAATACATTCAAAATATCTTTATAAATGTCAAATTTTGAATGAAAATAGTATAAAAAAATCACACACATACCTGTATATAAATACCCTTCTACCACCAATAAAAAATACAACATTGTCATTGGAGAGCTTTCTCTTCACTTCTGTCAGATACTGTAGCCAAAACAGTAAATGATAAAAAATACAACATTGTCATTGGGGAGCTTTCTCTTCACTTATGTCAGATACTGTAGCCAAAACAGTAAATGAGAGGAAATCCCTAAAAATTCTAAGAATCCCTTAAGGACCCCCAGCTCACCAGAACCAGTCCCCATTGGAAGACTTCCCCTCTATTACTTTTCTGGGGACAACCCAAAGTTTTAGCTTGTCCTTTACTTTCACATTCAATGGTAATGGTATACAGGTCAAATAGAAAGGGTTAATCTTCCTAATGCGGGCACAGACAGCAATGAAAACCTGATAGAAGGTCTAATCCATCTATACTCTATCCAAAACGAAAAAATTTTTTTTGCCTTTAGTCATACGTTAAAGTGGAGGTTCACCCAAAAAAATAAATTTTTAACATTAAATTGAGGCTAATTACGGGAAGCAGAATCAGGTGTTTTTCTAAAAATCAATGCAGTACTTACCATTTTAGAGATAGATGTTCTCCGTGGCTTCCGGGTATGGGCTGCGGGACTGGGCGTTCCTATTTGATTGACAGCCTTCCGACCGTCGCATACAGCGCGTCACGAGTTTCCGAAAGTAGCCGAACGTCGGTGCGCAGGCTCCGTAAAGAGCTGCACCGACGTTCGGCAACTCCTGACGCTCTGTTTGCAACCGTCGGAAGCCTGTCAATCAAATAGGAACGCCCAGTCCCGAAGACCATACCCGGAAGCGGCGGAGAACATCTATCTCTAAAAAGGTAAGTACTGCATTGATTTAAAAAAAAATACCCGATTCTGCTTCCCGTAATTAGCCTCAATCTATTGTTAAAAAATTTTTTTCGGGTGAACCCCCGCTTTAAGTAAATCAGTCCCAATGATACTGTTGTAGCACCCTGATGTGTAGGCAGGGTCGCTATTAAATTTTGTTGCCAAGTGATAGTTGCCTTGGCCAATTGTTAGGAGGTCAATTGACTTCTCCCTAACTCTGGAGGTAACTATTAGGCCTAAAGAGGTCCGGAACTTTGCTACACTGTGATTTTCCATATTTAAGTTTCTATGCATTACTGTTGAGAAATTTCAAAAAGGTAGAGACTACTCCAAATTGGCCATTATATTTTTGCATTCCTTAAATACCTCATGCCTGGACCACACAACTTATTTAATTTATGCATGTATTTATTTATTTCCTTTAGTGAACTGACTTACTATAACTCATGTTTTAGGTTTGTGAGGTGATACTGAATTGACGTTTTCAGCATCTCAGGAGAATCATGTGTCACGTGATTCAATTATCTCATGAGACATTCTTCAGTGAATTGAGCCCTGGTACCATTGGTCCTGGAACTCATCAGGCACCATCAAATAGGTTGTTAATCAGCTACAGCTCAAGGAATCCCTAGAAACCTTTGTAGGAACCCTAGTTGAGAATGGCTGAGCTAACCCTTCCAACGCTATTCAAAATTGCAAAAATAACGTTTTGACTGGACTTGGGCTGTAATTGCAATATGAATATAATAAGATTTACCACTAATAAATTATGAACTTTATACAATGTCATTGTTTTTTTTTTCACTGTGAGTCCAGATAATTATATACACATGGACGCAAATATCAACTGGAGGTTCAACAGTTATTTTCACAACAAGACCCCTTTGTTCTACCCATCTGTAAAATAATCAAAACAGTTACCCAACATGTAAAAACGTCACTCATGCAAGGTCACGGCTAATAAAAGTATCCCAATTTGATCATTTCAATAGGACAAAGAAGATTTATTAAGGTGATTCTGGCGTTTTTGTGTGTCCAAAACCTTGCTGTGACCTCCATAAAGTTTAATAATTGTTGATGTTTCTTTCATGGGTCCATCTTTCAGTTCTTTACTGTGCTCGGGTTCACAGTGTCATACTGTTATGTGTGCGCAAGATAATATATTGCTTAGTTCATATGTATTCCTTACTGTACTGTTTTATATCTTCTTTATGTTAAAATAATGCAAGTTCTAAGGAAAAAGGGTATGCAAAAACGCAAACTCCTTTCATCTTTTTATTTACCTAAGATAGAAAAAAGATTTTATTCATCAAAATATCTTTCTGGGGGACCTCTGGGGTCCTCGTCTTTAATGGTCAGACACATGGGGATGAGTTTGAATTTAATGTGGCACTAAACAACTTATCCTCCAAAAATAATCCATACATATCAACTACTTAATGGTCCTTTAATCTATGTTTCATTCCCCTCCCACTTCTAATTGTTTCAAACAAGCAGTGCATGTTAGTTGCGCTAATGGGCACTCTATGCAAAAAATAGGTAGTGACATCACTTCTGAGATCTGAGCTTGGCAGCAGAAGTTAAGTTAGGCACTAGTTCTAGCCGATAATAATTAAGGGCTCGTTTGAACTTGCTTTGGCTTCAACACACTTGAATGGCTAGTTTACACTTGCTTCAAAACAAGGCTGGACAGGCTTTTATAAAGCTCTCTGAACACCAGTCAAAGCCAATGTCACTAAATAAAATAGTTAGCTTACAGTCCTGTTTACACCTGTTTTTGCTTTGCTTTGGCTTTGCTTCAAAAATTATACCCCATGTAGGTTCAGTGGTGATTTAAAGTGACTTCAAAGCCTCCATAGAAGTCTATGGCAAAGCTTGCTTGAAGCCTCACTGAAGCCTCATTGATGCCCCACCAAAGCCTCATTGAAGCCCCACCAAAGCCTCATTGAAGCTACACCAAAGCCTCATCGAAGCCCCACCGAAGCCTCATCGAAGCCCCACCGAAGACTCATTGAAGCCCCACCGAAGCCTAATCGAAGCATCATCAAAGCACCAAACAAAAGCAAGTGTAAACAGGACTGTAAGCTAACCATTTGATTTAATGACAGGAGCTCTGACTGGTGTTCAGAGAGCTTTAACAAAGCGTGTCTGAAGCCATGTTTTCAAGCAAGTGTAAACTAGCCCTTAGTACACACGAGAGGATCGATCCGCTGGAATTGATCCGCGGACCGGCTCCAGCGGATAGATCCCCTGGTGTGTACGATCCAGCGGATCTGTTTCCGCAGATTTTTGTCCCCGGGGATGGATTTCCAGCAGATCAAAATTTCTTGACATGCTAAGAAATCGATCCGCTGGAATCCAGTCCAACGGATTGATCCGCTGGTCTGTACAGACTCACCGGATCAATCCGTCCGAATCCATCCCCAGCATTCGTCGTAATGATTCGACGCATGCTTGGAATTCCTTATATGACAGCGTCGCGCACGTCGCCGCGTCATCATCGCGGCGACGGAGCGACACGTCACCGCGGAAGGAATTCCGCGGGGATGTTGATCTCATGGTTAGTACAACCATGAGATCAAAATCCGCCAGAGGATTTATCCGCGGAAACGGTCCCCCGGACCGTTTCCGCGGATAAATCCTCTCGTGTGTACCCGGCCTTAGTAAAATAAATTCATTGGTTTAACAGTTTCAAAAAGCCGTTACATTCCCGGGACGTGCCAGGAATGTAACTGTCACATTGGATGTGCTCTCAACCAAACTGTCAAACCATCCAATGGCTCCAGTCATAATTGATCATGTGTGCAGCATTATGACGGTTGAAGATTAAAAAGAGACCAAGATGGCATCTTCCTTGGCTGAAAACGATTGGAGGGTTTACTTCCACTTTAATCATCCACAGAACCTGTGTAATTAATAAATGTTGGGGTTTAAATGGATGAGGTGGCAATCCTAGATCCCACACGTCTGACCTCTGTAAAATAACAGCAGTGGGCCGTACAGCAATCCAGGAAAACAATATCCAAGGCACTTATGGCATGCCGCTTGTCTCATACCTGGTGGGGAGCCTGATGTGCCGAGGAAGGCGTCGTCTCTTACACCTCTGGCTCAGAGCCCCTAATAGAGTAGACAGGTAGCGCAGGTGCATAGAGTGATACAAGTCTCTGTTGGTCTTGCACATGAACTGTCACAAAAGCATGTGCCTGTGCACCCAGAAGCGGATTCACATGTGTACAGTCACGTTGGTGTGCACCCGTATGCACACATGCATGTGCACATTTACTAAGTGCATGTGAAGGGCAATAGCATGTGACTGTGCACAGGAATCTGCCCAGAGAAGCCATCTTAAATATTATCATGCCGTTCCTGACACCATTCTTATTTATTTAGATGAACTTAGATAAACAAAGAATGTGACTCCTTGCTGGACGTCACGTGCATCCTTGTGCCTTTAACCACTTCAAAACTGGTAACTTTCGCCCCTTTCCTTTCCAGGCCAATTTTTAGCTTTGAGCACTCTCACACTTTCAATGACAATCGGGAAGTCATGCAATGTTGTACCCAAATGAAATTTTTTACCATTTTGTTCACACAAATAGAACTTTCTTTTGGTGGTATTTATTCACGACTTAAATTTAAATTTTTGTGTGATATAAGCGAAAAAAAGAGAAAAAAAAAACAATATTTTCTACTTTCTATTTTAAAAGAAATCTATTAAAATAGAATTTTAATTAAAAAAAAATCACATGAAAGTGTATAAAAAATGGTTTGTGTGATCAAGGACAGATGTGCACAGATGATCATGTACAGATGTGCACAGATGATCATGGACATATATGTGCAGATGATCATTGGGACATGACTATGGTATACCAGAATTCACCCTGACCGCTAAAGCCCCTTTACAGTTAATACCCCCCACTTAACCTTTAATAAATAATGAGACCACTACTTAGTGTTGGAGTAAAAACTGGCCGTAGCAGCCTCCTTTATTTTAAATACTCTTTAAATAATCATAAATAACCAATAACAAAAACCAATAACACATAGAGAAAAAACACTTATTTCCTGAGATAATAACCTCTCTAACATGGTGCTGGACTTTGCAGGACCCATTAACCCTTAACTCGTTAACCTTTAAACTTTGTAACTATGTAACACTTTTTTGGCACTGCGGTGTCCTAACCTCTGGTCATAGGCCTCAAGCCGAAGCTGGCTCAAAGACGACCATTGACCGCAGTGCCCCCATTCACCAACCTTCCAGCTACATTAGTAGACTGGGAACTAGAAAACCCCTTCAGGACCCCTCCCACCGCTGGGTACTGGCGTCCATCTTTGGGGTAATATCTTCTCCTGCAAAGTCCAAAAACACCCGCCACTGCCACGACAACGTGATCCATAAACCTGAAAGAAAAGAAAACACCAAAAACAGCACCAAACCACATACCAATTTATCCATATACCATCAATACCGTAATCAATAAAACCCCAGAATAAAGGGAGGGTGGGTGGGAACTTCACTCCCCCACGCTGCCTCTGCCCGGGAAACTGAGAGTAAGAGATATCTGTGATCTCTCCTCCCCTGCTCTGCTCCTCCCCCCACAGCTACTAGGGTTTCTGTTAACCCTGTCATGGCCGGCCCTACACTGACTTCCAGTTGCTCCGGGCCTCACTTGACTATGGTATACCAGAATTCACCCTGACCGCTAAAGCCCCTTTACAGTTAATACCCCCCACTTAACCTTTAATAAATAATGAGACCACTACTTAGTGTTGGAGTAAAAACTGGCCGTAGCAGCCTCCTTTATTTTAAATACTCTTTAAATAATCATAAATAACCAATAACAAAAACCAATAACACATAGAGAAAAAACACTTATTTCCTGAGATAATAACCTCTCTAACATGGTGCTGGACTTTGCAGGACCCATTAACCCTTAACTCGTTAACCTTTAAACTTTGTAACTATGTAACACTTTTTTGGCACTGCGGTGTCCTAACCTCTGGTCATAGGCCTCAAGCCGAAGCTGGCTCAAAGACGACCATTGACCGCAGTGCCCCCATTCACCAACCTTCCAGCTACATTAGTAGACTGGGAACTAGAAAACCCCTTCAGGACCCCTCCCACCGCTGGGTACTGGCGTCCATCTTTGGGGTAATATCTTCTCCTGCAAAGTCCAAAAACACCCGCCACCAGCACCCAAAGGTAACCCCTTACCTATGGGAGCACCTCCACACCCTCATCGCTTGCTGTACCCCCTCCTCTAAACGCAACACCCACATATCAATCCCCACGTCCGTGAGGTGAACACCATCACTCCTGAGGTATCTCCATGTGTCCACTTCCAATTCGGGGTGCCGAACCACTAGCCCCCCGTTCCTGAGCACAAACCGCCCCACATTTCTGTTTATCTTCCTGCGCGCCCGATTCACCCCCTCTACCGACCTGGCCATCCTCCATGTTGACCTGGCCACCATGTCTGACCACACCACTATCGTATCCGGAAAGGACATTCGGAAAGTCAAATTTAATGTCCCGTGCTATCTCCATCATCGATCTCACTCCAAGATCATTCCCCCCGGCGTGAATAACCAGAACCTCCGGTGGCCTGTCCAGCTGTGCAAATTTGTGCACCTCCGGCACCACCTTGCTCCATAACATCCCGGGGACCCCCAACCACCTTACACTCGCCTCCTGTCTCGATATTCCCAGCTGGCGACCGGTCGGGCGATCATCCGCCCGTCTGGCCCCCCGAACCACATAGGAGTGGCCCATTATCCAGACCAAAAGCGGTCCAGTACCTGAAAAACAGTAAACAAAAAAAACACACGTCACCAACATACCCACATAGAGATAACCCGCTTTTGAGTAATCCCTGTCACCCCCTTTGCCCCGTAACTCAAAACCCCACTCCCCAGACCTTCAACCCAAACTAGCCACCAGCTGCGGCCTAACATATAATTGAAACCGCCTGGATTCCCAACGCCCTATCCTCTTTATTGCCTCTTCACCCAGTCCATTCCTTGCCGCTTCCGTAGCTGCCCCGATCCTAAAGGAATGAGCCGAGAACTCCTTTGCCACCAGGCCCAATGCCCCCAGACACTTCCTAAACACTGCCACAAACTGATATCGTGACATCGGGGACCCATTTTCGTGTACCAAAAAGGCGCCCCCCACCCCCGGACGTATGTCCAGGTAGTCCCTTACCAGCCCGACCGGGCACAACTCCGACCCTTCAATTGGGAACACATGAACCGCCCTTCCCTTGCCACTCTGATCCGTTTTGGACCTTCTGAGCCACAACGTGACCCCCTCCGGGGTCCAACCGACATCCGCAACTCCCATGCCCCCCTGGACCAATTTCGACGGGCTCACCAGCTCGCCCACCCTAAAGGCCCCAAAAAATGCCAGCGCGAATGCCGCGCGGAACAATGTAACTTCAAACCTGGATGAACATATCGCCCCCACTTTAGCCAGGATTCCTCTCAAAACTTCGAAAGACACCGGGCGGCGAGCGTCAGGTCGCCGCCCCTGTTTCCTGTACCCTTTCAGAGCTTGTCGCACCCAGAAGTCCTTTGTAAGATCCGGCCACCCTTGCCATTTGAACAGAAATGCCAACCCGGCCAATTTCTTATCCAACGCCGACGGCGACACTCCCGCTTCCATGTTTCTAGACAAAAAATACAGAACCAGTGTCCTCACCTCCGGTCCCGAAAGGTGAACCTCCGATTCCCTCACCAAATCGCTCCACTCCGACCATACCTTCTCATAGGCCGCCCAAGTACCCGCACTCAACGATTTCCTAATCCAGGTGGAGATTGTTCCAATGGAATCTGCCACAGCCACTCCGGACAAGGGACCCCCCGTTCCTCTGCCTCCGGCACCAGCTCCCGGAACCTGTCCCACTGAAACCGAGACAAAGCGTCAGCCACGACATTGTCCACACCCGGTAAGTGCACCGCATACACAAACACATTCAGCTGCATACAGCGCAGCACCAAGTGTCTCAGGAGACGAATCACTGGGGGAGAAGATGCGGTAACTCGATTGATCACCTGCACGACCCCCAAGTTATCCCCATGGAAGCGCACCTTCCGATCCCGGAAAGACGTGCCCCATAACTCAACCGCCAGCACCACTGGAAACAGCTCCAGCAGCACCAAATTCTTTGTAAAGCCCGCAGTCACCCAAGACTGCGGCCAAGAGCCAGCGCTCCACTGACCCTGAAAGAAGGCCCCAAAGCCCGCACCCCCGGCCGCATCTGTATACAGCTCCAGGTCAAAATTGCTGACCGGGCCGGACATCCACAAGGCCCTGCCGTTAAAACCCTCTAGAAAAAAGTGCCATACCCGCAGGTCCTCCCTATGCTCCTTCACGAGCCGCACATAGTGATTGGGCAACCTAACACCCGCAGTGCTAGCCGACAGCCGACGACAAAAAACCCTCCCCATCGGGATAATCCTGCAGGCAAAATTCAGCTTACCCAACAACGACTGCAAAGCCCGCAGCTGCACCTTATGCACTCCAATCATACCCCTGACCTCCGCCTTGAGGCCTTCTAGCTTATCCTGCGGCAAACGACATTCCATCTTCTCGGCGTCTATGACTATGCCCAGGAATTGAATGACAGACCTAGGACCTTCCGTCTTTTCGGGCGCCAAAGGTACCCCAAAACGTTCCGCTATGTGTTCTAGCGTAGATAACAAAACTGCACAAATCCGTGACCCCCCCGGTCCAATGCAGAGAAAGTCATCTAGATCAGTGGTCTCAAAGTACCGGCCCGCGGGCCATTTGCGGCCCGCGGACCAGTTATAAATGGCCCCCAGGCAGGGTGGAAGTGAGGGGAGCAAAAAAAAAAAAAAAAATTTTTTTTTTTTTGAGCTGGCCCCATCTGGTGGTGAGCCGTTGGTATTACAAGTTATTACCACCAGATGTGAGCTGGCGCCATCTGGTGGTGGCCGTTGGTATTACAAGTTAAGCATTACAAGTTAAACAGCAATTTTAATGTCATTTTACACTATTTTCACTGCCATATTCTTCCCTCTAATTAGAACCCCCAAACATTATATATATTTTTTATCCTAACACCCTAGAGAATAAAATAGCGATCGTTGCAATACTTTCTGTTTCGCCGTATTTGCGCAGCGGTCTTACAAGCGCACTTTTTTGGGAAAAAATGACACTTTTTTTAATTAAAAAATAAGACAACAGTAAAGTTATCCCCATTTTTTTTAATACTATGAAAGATAATGTTACGCCGAGTAAATTCATACCCAACATGTCACGCTTCAAAATTGTGTCCGCTTGTGGAATGCCGACAAACTTTTTTACCCTTTAAAATCTTCATAGGCGACGTTTAAAAAAATCTACAGGTTGCATGTTTTAAGTTACAGAGGAGCTAGAATTATTGCTCTCACTCAACCAATCGCGGTGATACCTCACATGTGTGGTTTGAACACCGTTTACATATGCGGGCGCTGCTCACGTATGTGTTCGCTTCTGCGCGCAAGCTCGTCGGGACAGGGTGCGTTTTCTGGCTCCTAACTTTTTTAGCTGGCTCCGAGATTCCAAGCAAATTTGTCAAACCCTGACTTACACCAGTGCTGGTGGTAATAATGCGCTCGCTGACACCAGTGCTGGGGGTTAATAATGTGTTCTCTGACACCAGTACTGTTGTTTTTGAAGTTTGAAAGTTTGCATGCGGCCCCCCATGGCATATGAAAACTTGTCTTGTGGCCCTCAGGTAATTTGAGTTTGAGACCCCTGATCTAGATAGTGGATGACTGAATTCACTCCCGCCACGTCTCGCACCACCCATTCCAAAAAGGAACTGAATTGTTCGAACAACGCACAGGATACCGAGCAGCCCATGGGCAGACATTTGTCCACATAGAACTCCCCTCCCCAGTGACACCCCAACAGTCTGAAGCTGTCCGGGTGCACCGGCAACAGCCGGAAGGCCGCCTCGATGTCCGACTTGGCCATCAACGCCCCCCGACCGTATTTCTTGACCCATCCCACCGCCGCGTCAAACGATGTGTAGCACACCGAACAATCGCCCGCATCAATCGCATCATTTACCGACCCCCCTTTCGGAAATGAGAGGTGGTGAATGAGTCTGAACTTGTTTGGTTCCTTCTTCGGTACCACCCCCAACGGTGATACCACCAGACCCTCCAAAGGGGGGGATTCAAACGGGCCCCCCATGCGGCCTAGCCCCACTTCCTTCCGTAATTTCTCAGAAACCACTTCGGGGTGTTGGAGAGCCGAACGCAAATTCTTGGACAGCGGCGGAACCACCGTCAAGCTACAAGGAATACGGAACCCCACAGTAAAACCTTCCTCCAGGAGCTGAGCCGCCGCTCTGTCCGGATACCTACCGAGAAACGGCAGCATCCTTCTCACCATCACCGGGGTGCTCCCTCTTACCTGAAGAATCCCCGGGACGTCCCTTGCCCTGCTTGAAGCAGCGGGAAGAGGGGTGATTACCCCCACACCCGGAGCACTCATGCTTGTATCGGCACGACCCCCCAAACTTGCAGCTACCCTCGTTGAACTGCCAACAAACCCCTTTTTTCTTTCCGGCCGACTGTCCCAGGGAAGAGGCTCCGCCGCCCCCCCCTGAAAAAACGGCGCCGACGTCCTCGGAGCCGTCATAAGCCGCATCCAAAGGCTAATGTCCTTGGCGTCCCAACGAATTTCCGGCCTGATCGCCCGACGTTGCCTGAACTGTTCGTCATATCTAATCCAACCTGTGCCCCCATAGCACCTGTAGGCCTCACTGATCGCCTCCTGGTAACTGAAGAGCGCCGAGCAGTGCTCGGGGTTCTTCTCGCCAATCACACTGGCCAAAATGGAATACGCCTGCGACCAGTTTGCAAACGTGCGAGGTATTAGCCTGTACCTCCTCTTCTCCTCATCTTCCTTCTTAGAATCCTCTGGTTTTACCCTGTCCAAATTGAATTTTTCCAGCGGTAACAGCGCGAATATCTCCACGTACTCGTCTCTTCCAGATCTTTTCCCGTACCTCCTGTTTCAGATGCGACCCCAGCGGCGCATCGTAACAGGTGTAAACCTGTCCCCTAGCCTCATCCGCTAGCCGTACTAAATCCCGTTTTTTTTGAAGCGGCCCCCGCCGACTCGGCGGTAACCTCCGGCTGCACTGATGCCCCGGCCCCCAAGCCGCCCCCACTTGCCTCCTTTCCAGCTACCACCAACGGCGTAGTGGCAGCCGCCACCGCCGCCGCGGCCACCCCCGTAGCTCCCCCGACCGGCCCCCAAGCCGCCGCCGGGCTTGCGGGAGGTCTGTCCCCCCCTTTTAGCTGACTGACCAGAGCCTCTAACCCCGACAAAAACCTTTGCAAACCCACATCACCTCCAGCAATACCCACCTGTGCATCCGTAACCTGGGACGCCGGTGCAACAACCACATTCCTCTCAACCACATCAACACATTGCCTATTAGAAACATCAGTGTAAAATGACTTACCGGGCTGCGTGGAAGCAATCCCATCAGCCGACCGTCTCGAATCCCTCGTTGCTGGTATCATCCTGGGCAAGACCTCGTCCTCAGATCCCGACCGCTCTCCCTCCGACCGATCCTCCTCCTCCGATGATGACCCACCGGGCGGCTCGGTCCCGGAGGCCGAAGGCCCAGGGCCGGATTCACTCCCCCTGCGGGCCCTGGACCCGTGCGGCGATTTTGCCGAAGCTTTCCTGCTTGGCGTAACCCTGTTGCTGCCGACGCGCTCCACCTCCTGCAAGTGGCTAGCCGAGGAAGCTGGGGGGCTAGCCACCGTGGCCTGCGATCCCACTCGCCGAGACCCCACCACCGGGCCCGTCACTGCCTGATCCACACGCCGGGCGGGCAAGGCCGCCGCATCTGAGCCCCCTGGCCGTCCCCCCCTTGCACCCACGCTACTCCTGGTGCCCCCGGCTGGGCCTTCCGACACAATACCCGCCGCCCGCTTCGCGGGGGGGCCCGAAGGGGCCCTGCTATGTCCACTATCCCCCCTCTGCCGTCCCGGGGATATACTGGGCGAATACCGGTGGGGGGGGCGGGACGAGCGCGTCCGCGAGGCCCCCCGGCCTGTGTGACTAGGCCCCGACGACGCTGCTCTCATGCCTGTGTGATCAGGCCCCGATGCGACCTGAATTGTGTCCCCGTGTGCCCGCACTGCTCCCCGGACCGACCGTTCAGGCCCCGACTCCGCCAGCACCACACCTGTGTGCTCCGGCCCCGATGCTGCTTGTCCGGTCTGGACGCGGCTAGGCCCCGACGCCATGCGCCCCATGTCCCCTCCATCCTGCGATAAAAGCGCCCCCAACTGCCTCTGCAGCCAGTCCTCACCCCGGATAGCCGCCTCCGCCCTCAATCTCCCGAATAAATCCTCGATCGCAGCCATCGCCGTGACAATTTGGGACAAGCGAAATCCCTGCAGGCTGAGCAGACACAGCAGCAACTTCACTCCCCCACCAACTTCACTCCCCCACGCTGCCTCTGCCCGGGAAACTGAGAGTAAGAGATATCTGTGATCTCTCCTCCCCTGCTCTGCTCCTCCCCCCACAGCTACTAGGGTTTCTGTTAACCCTGTCATGGCCGGCCCTACACTGACTTCCAGTTGCTCCGGGCCTCACTTGATTTTACTGTTACATATGTGGGGGACAGGAGTTTTTACTGTGTTGGAACATGTGTGTGGTGACACTGTTTTGGGGACACTATTTTGGGGACATGTGTGGGTACACTGGGCTGGTGATCAGTGTGTAAAAAGCTGTAAAAAACAGCTCATACTCACTGATCACCAGTCGGCTGCAGAGATCCACTCTCCTCTCCTCACTGACAACTTCCGTGTGAGGAGAGGAAAGCCAATCGCCTAGCAACTGGCTCTCTGTTTACATCACATGATGGCTGTGATTGGACACGGCCATCATGTGATCAGAGAGGCCAATCACAGAGCCCTCCTGCCGATCGGAGATGCGTCATATCTGGGTGACACAAGCGCATCGGGGTCGCACCGCTGTGTGGGCACGCGCGCGATCCCCCTCCTTCTGAGGGACATTTCTGAATATCCATTTAGAAGGATATTGTTCTGCGCCCAGTGACTACAGTCCGGCCCCCCTAATGTCTGAAGGACTGTAAATTGGCCCTTTGTTTCAAAAGTTTGGAGACCCCTGGTTTAGGTCATAAGATGCACCCTCAGGCCTCGTACAGACGACCCAACATGTCCGATGAAAATGGTCCACAGACCGTTTTCATTGGACATGTCCGCTGGGATCATTTGGTCTGATGGCTGTACACACCATCAGACCAAATTCCGCGCGGACAGAATATACGCGGTGATGACGCGATGGCGGCGATGACGTGTCGACGTGCGCGAACCCGGAAGTTCAATGCTTCCACGCATGCGTCGAATCACTTCGACGCGATGCGCGGGTTCTCGGGCCAGCGGACATGTCCGATGAGTCGTACTGACCATCGGACATGTCCGGCGGACAGGCTTCCAGCGGACATGTTTCTTAGCATGCTAAGAAACAGTTGTCCGCTGGAAACCTGTCCGGTCGGCCGGAAAATTGTCCGGTCGGCCCTACACACGACCGAACATGTCTGCTGAAACTGGTCCGACGGACCAGTTTCAGCGGACATGTTCGGTCGTGTGTACAAGGCCTCAGAGTACTCTGGTGGGAGACCAGACACTATAGATAAAGAATATGTAATTATTCACTAATAAGGTGAGTGTGCAATTGCGTTTGGAGATTGCAGGCAGAGTGAAATTGGGAACCAGCTAAGGTCACTTATCATAAATTCCAAAGACTAAAAACAGTTAAAACACATCCAACGGATGAACGTTTCTCATGGCATGTATAGACCTAGGGGGCAACTTCAACTAAAAACTGTTCTTTGTCATGCCTATAGGGAAGGGCCTATGCCTATGCAGAAAGTCGGAATTTGTATAGGATTTTTGGGGTCCCCTGATGCTCTGCAGAAGGGAACACCTCTAAAGGTATCACCTAGTTGAGCAGGTTTAGACAGAGTAAAGCTTATTTTTAAATTAATCAACTCCGTCTGTCTGCCTGTAAAAAAGGTTAGTACGCAGATTCTCCAAGACATTTTGATGGCATCTCTTATGATAAGACCTCCTATGTGACTTGACATATATAGCCTCCTCATAATTTCCAGTATGGGGTCCTGTTAACAAATGTGCCACAGCATGGTCCTTACTTAAGTGCTGACGCAGAGTAATAAACTAAGGACTTTGCTTATTCTGTCCATCCTGGAGTGCCAGCAAGTATGATGTTTAGTTGTAACTCAGTAGTAGGCCTCTTTACTAGGGATCACTCTGTGACACTGGTTGGCCAATAGTGTCTGCAATTAATTCTCAATAACTTTGTCAGCATACCTCACACGTTTTATGTCTCACTGGAAGCTTTATAGCAGAGCAGTGTTGTGCTCAAATCCAGATAGTATATGTATAAAATAAATGAATTGTACAGACAACATGTAATACACTTTCCCATGTGTCCGATGTAAAATCACAATAATTTGTGTGTTAAAAGTGTTTAAAAAATAACTTTTTTGGTGCCCATAGCAAGGAATCAAAACCCTTGTTTCTTTGCCAACTCTGCACCTTGGAAATAATAGTTTTGTTGCTACGGTATGTGCCACCAGAAGTATTTTCATTAGAATACGTGCCATTCATAAGTACCATGGTGTTGAAGTCCTAATGGACTACTAGGGGCTCATTCACACCAGACATTATTAAAACACTAATTAAAGCAGTATTATGTGTTGTTGTGTATTGTTAAAGGTCTCCATTCATTTGACTTGGATGGGAAACAACACGTCGCCACAAGCCGAAATACAGCATGCAGCATGTTTTTATACATTTTAGAGCCCAACTCCGGGCAAAAAATGTTTTCCCATGTAGTGGGCACACTGCAAGGGTTAACTACTCGCTTTGTCCAGGGAAGAGGAGAAAGTTGTATACTCACTTGATCCTCCACTCCACAGGCAAATGGTGCTCCCCCATGATCAGGGGCAGCATGTCCATTATGGGCGCATGGGCGCCGCCCCCCCATCCATGCATCTGGCACCTATGCAGGACGCCGGACCCATGAATTCCAACAGGGAGGCTCTAATAGGCTTCAAAATAGGGTGGGCTCAGGGTGCAGAGAATGGGAATGGAGCCTACCCAGTTGTGTTACAATAGTGAATGACACTGAACATCCTCCTGGCAAATCAGGAAGTGGGTCTTGAGACCTGTCACCAGAATGGCTGAAAGGACAGGTGATCCTATTGGATGCCTAGGAGGAGGGGAGGAGGCGCACAGGGAAAGCCACCGTGATGGAGAAGATAAAGCAGGAGCCACTGCCCGATGCCCGCCACCTAGATGGATAGATGGGGTAAGTCCCGGACCGACCGGCAGACAGCGGACGAGCGGGTAAGGTTCCATCAGCCAGGCCGCCGGGGGTGGTTATTTGCCCCCCCACAAAAAAAACACTAGCCCACACCCACTGCTTACAATCCAGCGGTGGACTGCTCCTGGGGCCCATCCAGGGCAGGTATCTGGATGTGATGATGTCAGGAACAGTCCACCGCACAAGACTGCTAGCCTTGGGTGGGGGGGAGGGGGTAGGGTTTGGGGGATCAAGGAGCCAGAGGGGTCTTGTGTGGTGAGTATCAAAGGATTAGGTAAGTATATCTCTGTTCTCCAATCCCCTACCTAGACAAAGTTTTTTGCCAGGGATTGGGCTTTAAGGCACCATGCACCATGCAGCTGTATGCATCAATACATGTTTTTAAATCAAGCACCTTGATGTGACCCAGGTTAAGCCTCTTGCAGTCCCTATACAGCAGAGCTCAGACAGGGTGTGGGAGAAGAAGCACAAAGAGCCAATCAGTTGTGCTATAGTGCAAGGAGCATGCTAATAGGAGGAAAGCAGAGCAAGGGAGAGATTAGTCCTCTGCTTTTCCTTTCACTGTCCAGTCACTGGCTAAGACAGGGACAAAATCTGTAAGTGTTTCTAAAATGCAGCAGAGAAAGATCAGGCCCCACCTGTCACCTGTCAGACTGGGCTGTGCTGTGGCAGAGCTGTATATACCTTATATACTCGAGAATAAGCCGAATTTTTGAGCAAATTTTTTGGTGCTGAAAATGCCCCCCTCGGCTTATACTCGAGTCACCTTTTTGCGCCCGATCTCCCAGACCTTGGGGACCCGGTACTGGCCGACCGAAGGTCCTCTGGACCCCAAACTTGGCACACAATGTTGTCCAGGGGCCCTATGGCCGGGAGCACCGATTTTTCAAATCCGGGCATCCCTTCCATAGACTCCAATGTTAAACGGTCATTTCTCCGGTGACTTTGGGGACCCAGTACCGGCCGGTCGTAGTTCCCCATTAATTTCCACATGGATTCTACAAGATTAACCCCCCTTTTCGGATCTTTTTCACCCTTATGGATATTTATATATATATATGAAAAAATAGGGGGGAGAAAACTGCGCTGCTAAAGACAAAGATGGCAGCTGCTAGCACACAACATACAGATAATATGTGAGAAAAGTAAAATATAAAATTGTGCTGCGCTAATGAATAAATCTAGACCGGTGTGGTCATAATGTGAACATGTACAAAAAAGGTGTGACCAAATATGCACAAAATATATAAATAGTGTACCCTATGCATTTCGTCCTACAGGACTTCTACCCCTGTAGAAGTCCTGTAGGATGAAATGCATAGGGTTCTATGCTTGTTGCTTATCCTGCGCCTTTTTTATCAGTGATCACCATTGTAACTATCATTGGATTTTTACAACCATTTATATTTTATCCTTGTTTTTATCTTTGTTCTTTTTGCCTTGTGTTTAATTTTAATAAATCCCTTGGACTTTTTTGACCTACACTATGTGGAGGCCCTTTTTTTCTTGTTCCTTTTTATGCCATATCGTAAATCCCTGGAGGGATAATACTTTTTTTTGGATCCTTGCTATCCACAACATTGAGCTGCTGGGAACCAGTGATTGAGTTTGAAGCTTTTGAATTTCTGGAAAATATCGGGGAACAGATGGGAGGAACGTCTTTTTACCAGAGATGACCTTTGGAGGTGCTGGAGATACCATCACTCTTACCTTTGCCTATTTGACCCATTTCTGAGAGGTTTTGGGTCCACGCCACACGGTAAGAGTACCCATCTTATACCTTTTCTGGATTTATGTTTATTTACATATTGGTTTTATCATCAAGATTGCCATCATCATCACTTTTCCATGCCTCATATCTGGTCATAAGAGTTCCTGTTATTGGCGCTGCACTTTTATTTATTCATCCTTTCGATCTGTAGATTAATAAAAAGAAAGATACAAAAAGAAACAATGTTTCTTTTTATCTTTCTGTTTCAGTAGCTGAGCAATGTTGTTGATAAACATTGCCCGGCTGCTCCAATTGCCGGGTCTTCGTTCACACTTAAAGAAGAACTGCAGTCTGCTTACATAATTTGTAATAAAAACATCTTTGCCATTCTGAAGCTTCCCTCCAATCATTTTGCATATTATTTTATATACACTGGGCCGGATTCAGATACCTGAGCGTATCTGTCCGGCCGGCGTAACATATCTCCGATACATTACACCGCTGTAACTTTGGGCGCTTAGTTCTGTATTTAGAAAGAACTTGCGCCCATATTTACGGCGGCGTAACGTATGTGTTGCGGCGTAAGGCCGCATAATTCAAATGGGGATGTTGGGGGCGTGTAGTATTTAAATTTGTCTTGACCCCGCAATTTTTACGTTTCTTTTGAACGGCGCATGCGCCGTCCGTAAAATATCCCAGTGTGCATTGCTCTAAATAACCTTGCAAGGACGTCATTGGTTTCGACGTGAACGTAAATTACGTCCAGCCGTATTCGCGAACGACTTACACAAACGACGTTAAAAATTCAAAACTCGGCGCGGGAACGACGGCCATATAGCAGGGGTAACTATACGCCGGAAATAGCCGAACGCAAACGATGTAAAAAAAAAAGCGCCAGGCGGTCGTTCGTTTCTGAATCGGCAAAAATCCTAATTTGCATATTCCTTGCATAAAAATACGGAAGCGCCACCTAGCGGCCAGCGTAAATATGCAGCCCAAAATCCGACGGTGTAAGACACTTACACCTGTCGGATCTTAGGAATATCTATGCTATTCTCTGAATCAGTCGCATAGATACGACCGAGCGCACTCAGAGATACGACGGCGTATCTGGAGATACGCCGTCGTATATCTTTCTGAATCTGGCCCACTGTGTATCTGTACTTGCCAAATATGCTGCAGAAATCTCTCTCCACTGAGTCTGGCTGCATCCATTTTACCTGTGGGCAGCTGAAGCTGCTGCCTGTTCACTTCCTGAATTTACACAGACACACAGAGGCACACCTACAGCTCTGCAGCTCTCATTGGCCCTCGTATACCTCATCCTCCCTCCCTTCCTGGCAAACTCTCACGAGAGTGAGAGAACTGTGCATGATGTCACAAGCACAGGTATTTTAACAGACAAGAAACAGGAAGTGGGCTGTATAAGGTATTTGCTGGCAGGAAAAAAAATATTTTACTATCCAAAGTTAAAACAATAAGGACAGAAGATTTAATAAATGTAAAAATGAAAAAATTACTGAAGGTCCGCTTTAAGCTGTCGTGCTGAATGAGTCACCTGATAAGGAAACGGCGGCCCCGCTCCTTAACAACCGATAATTGCTGGTATTTTTTTTTTACATTTCAGTAGTCAGTTTGGGAATCCCATTGACAGCTGAAAGAACTGAGCCTGATGGTATCGGTGTCAATTATTGGAGCATTTGTATGAGTACCGACACCCGTGCAAATGCTTAGTATCTGCACCAATATCGATATCGGCGCAACCCTAAAAAATATATATTTTTTAAAACATAAATGCATATTTAGAAGAAAATTTACATCAGGCTAATACCGTTTACATAAAAAAAAAAAAAGAGCCAAATTACAAAGTGCTATCGAGCTGGCACCTTGTTCCTACAAGGCTAGCAAAATGATACCCTGGTACTTCACCCCTATGTTTTCGGGGATGCGTACAGGAAGGTGATATGTATCATGTCTGCTGGTCTTGCCCGAAGGTTCGACGTTTCTAGATCAGGATGTTCAACTTGATCTACTCAGTGACGGGACAAAATGTACCTAGAGGAGCCAAAATGGGGGCGTTTACTGACAAGATGAGCAAGCTAGGTTTGAAAAAGTGTGGAATCCTTGGATTGCTTATCTCCAGGCTTTCTGAATGCTGAGCTATTTTGTGAGGGGAGCCCAGGTTGAGGGGACCTACCCTACTCTACTCTACCCTACTCTACCCTACTCTACTCTACCCTACTCTACTCTACCATACTCTACTCTACTCTACTTTACCCTACCCTACTCTCCCCAACTCTACTCTACTCTACCCTACTCTACTCTACCCTACTCCTACTCGATTCTACTCTACTCTACTCTACCCTACTCTATCCTACTCTACTCTTTTCTGATTCCTTGCTTTTTCTTTCTTTTTCATTTTCTTGCTATTGATTCTGTTATACCATAATAATAATTCTTGGTAGGATGCTGCCGGGAGACAGTAAAGTCTACCCAACCATGCTATCATTTTTTTTTTTTATTCTGTTTTGTTTATGTTTAATTGGTCAGGGTCACTATCATGTCTGCTGGTCTTGCCCGAAGGTTCGACGTTTCTAGATCAGGATGTTCAACTTGATCTACTCAGTGACGGGACAAAATGTACCTAGAGGAGCCAAAATGGGGGCGTTTACTGATCTGCCGGAGGAGATCCCCAGACATCTACGAACCCTCGACAAGATGAGCAAGCTAGGTTTGAAAAAGTGTGGAATCCTTGGATTACTTATCTCCAGGCTTCCTGAATGCTGAGCTATTTTGTGAGGGGAGCCCAGGTTGAGGGGACCTACCCTACTCTACTCTACTCTACTCTACCCTACTCTACTCTACTCTACCTTACTCTACTCTACCATACTCTACTCTACTCTACTTTACCCTACCCTACTCTACCCTACTCTACCCTACTCTACCCAACTCTACTCAACTCTACCCTACTCTACCCTACTCTACCCTACTCTCCCCAACTCTACTCTACTCTACCCTACTCTACTCTACTCTACCTTACTCCTACTCGATTCTACTCTACTCTACCCTACTCTACTCTACTCTACTCTTTTCTGATTCCTTGCTTTTTCTTTATTTTTCATTTTCTTGCTATTGATTCTGTTATACCATAATAATAATTCTTGGTAGGATGCTGCCGGGAGACAGTAAAGTCTACCCAACCATGCTATAATTTTTTTTTATTCTGTTTTGTTTATGTTTAATTGGTCAGGGTCACTAATCATTGGATTATGCATCCTTGTTTTACAAAACTTTCTGATGAATATTTGTGCATGAACTTCTGTATGGTGTTTTAAGAATTGTAATAACAACTATTGGAACAATAAAGAAATAAAAATGAAACGATTATATAATCCCTTTAACCACTTGCCGACCGGCTCACCACGTTATACGTCAGCAAAGTGTCACGTTCCCGCAAAACAAAGAATGGGTATGTTGTCCCCTTTAAGGCCCCGTACACACGACCAAACATGTATGCTGAAACTGGTCCGCGGGCCAGTTTCAGCATACATGTTCGGTCGTGTGTAGGCGCGAGCGGGCCGAATTCCAGCAAACATTTGCCCGCCGGGCCTTTTCCCAGCGGGCAAATATTCCTGGACGTGTTTTAAAACCGTCCGCTGGAATCCTGCCCGCTCGGACATGTACGGTCATCCGTACAGACCTACCGTACATGTCCAGGCGCCCGCCGTCCCTCGCATGCGTCGAATGACTTTGACGCATGCGTGGAAGCCTTTAAATGGCAGGCCCGCCCACGTCGCCGCGTCATCGCCGAGTCATCGTCGCGGCAACGACGCGGACACGCCCCGCGTAGTGTTTACGCGCGGACTTCTGTACGATGGTTAGTATAACCATCGTACAGAAGCCCTCTGGCAGGCATGTACGGTGAAAACGGTCCGACGGACCGGTTTCACCGTACATGTTTGCTCGTGAGTACGCGGCCTAAGAGCCACCGGCCACAAGCGATCGTGGGCACGAGAGCCAGGATGAGGATTTGTTTTTACCAAAAATATGTAGAATATATATTGGCCTAAACTGAGGAAGAAATGTGTTTTTTAAAAACATTTTTGTGAATATTTATTATAGCAAAAAGTAAATAATATATTTTTTTCAAAATTGTCGTTTTTTTTTGTTTATAACGCAAAAAGTAAAAACCGCAGAATACTCAAATACCCCCCAAAAAATCCATATTTCTGAAAAAAATAAAGGGCGTCAAATTTGTTTAGGTACAGTGTCGCACGACCGCGCATTTGTCAGTTAAAGCGACGCAGTGCCGTATCGAAAAAAATGGCCTGGTCATTAAGCAGGAAAATCTTCCCGTGTATAAGTGGTTAAAAGCACAACGAAGTAGAGATACTATTTGAAAACATCTTGGATGTAAATGTAACAAGAGTGATTGTAGGAAGGCATCATAAGGAAGAGCCTGTTTTCTGTAAGGCGCCAGGGAAGTAAGAGGTACACGACCATATGATTTGCGTAATTTTACTGCCCTGTGGTGTAACAGTAAGTGGGGCTGACGAGGCCTCTAGTCACATTAAAAGTTAAGAGGCGTTTTTAATGAGTGTTTTATGTGAGAAGTTCACCCTCCCAAGGGGTCCCTCTCATGTTCAAATAGGTGTAACACCAGTAGGTAGAACAAGCAGAGGGAGCGAGGAGGGTGGTGGGATGGAGTGAATGGGGGGGTTATGGACACTGTTACAGCACACATCATTTGCATTGTAGATGTGTTTACTTTCTTAGAAGAGTGTTGAGATCCCCAGTGTCACATCTGGAATTAATCTGCTGCAGATGTTCATGCAGAATCCATAGCTAATTGAGAACAATATACTGTACTAGGTACAATGACACATATAATGCCTCGTACACACGACCGGTTCGTCTGATGAAAACGGTCTGATGGACCATTTTCATAAGACGAACAGATCGTGTGTGGGCCCCATCGTTTTCTTTCCCATCGGCGAAAAAACGTAGAACCTGTTTTAACCGCTTGGGATCCGTGCTATGGACGAAAGACGTCCACAGCGCGGCTCTCAAGTGCTGAGTGGACGTCTTTAGACGCCCTATTGTTGTCATTCCCTGTGCGCGCCACTGGGGGCGTGCATCGGGGAAACAACGTGCCCGGCGCATCGCTCGGGAGCCGATGCGAGTGCCTGGCGGCCATGATGTCCGCCAGACACCCGCGATCGTCGGTGACAGCAGGGACGTGGAGCTCTGTGTGTAAACACAGAGCTCCACGTGCTGTCAGGGAGAGAGGAGACCGATGCCGTGTCCCTTTACATAGGGACACAGCATCGGTCACCTCCCCCAGTCAGTCCCCTCCCCCCACACAGTAAGAACACAATGAGGGAATACATTTAACCCCTTCCTCACCCCCTAGTGTTAACCCCTTCACTGCCAGTCACATTTATACAGTAATTAGTGCATTTTTATAGCACTGATCGCTGTATAAATGCGAATGGTCCCAAAATTGTGTCAAAAGTGTCCGATACGTCCGCCGCAATATCGAAGCCCCGACAAAAAAATCGCCGCCATTACTAGTAAAAAAAAAAAAAATCATAAATCTATCCCCTATTTTGTAGGCGCTATAACTTTTGCGCAAACCAATCAATATACGCTTATTGCAATTTTTTTTAACAAAAATATGTAGAAGAATACGTATCGGCCTAAACCGAGGGAAATTTTTATTTTTTTTTTTAAATTGGGATATTATTATAACAAAAAGTAAAAAATATTGTGTTTTTTTTTCAAAACTTTCTGTTTTTTTATGTTTATAGCGCAAAAAATAAAAATTGCAGAGGTGATCAAATACCACCAAAAGAAAGCTCTATTTGTGGGAAAAAAATGATAAAAATATAATTTGGGTACAGTGTTGTATGATCGCGCAATTGTCATTCAAAATGCGTCAGCGCTGAAAGCTGAAAATTGGTCTGGGCACGAAGGAGGTTTAAGTGCCCAGTAATGAAGTGGTTAAAATGATCTGATGGTTAAAAAAACGATAGAAAAAAATGATCGTCTGTGGGGAAATCCATCGATTAAAATGCTCAGAATCAAGTCGACGCATGCTCGGAAGCATTGAACTTCATTTTTCTCAGCATGTCCTTGTGTTTTACGTCACCGCGTTCTGACACGATCGTTTTTTTTTACTTATGGTGTGTAGGCAAGACTGGTGAAAGTCAGCCTCATCGGATATCTGCTGAAAAAAATCCATCAGACTGTTTTCATCGGAACCGATCGCGTGTACAGGGCATAACAATAGCACTTTAAAGAAAAGCCCCAGGCTAAGGTAGTAAGCAAAAATGCATCAGCAACTCCTTAAAGAAGAGTTTGGTATTTTATAGGATTTAACCATAGACGGACCGCCCGCCGTCGTTATACGTCGCTACTTTGAAGAGGAGTATTGTTGTTATGGCAGCAGCTAGCTACCATAACCCCGGTATCCTCTTCTTCAGCGGGCGGTCCGCTTTCAGATAAAAGTGATCTCCATTGCAGGTTCGCTGCAAGATCACTTTTATCAGCGGCGGGAGAGGGCCCCTTCTCCCGTGGCGCTCTGGTGCTCTCTGCCGCTTACAGGAACCGTCAGTAGCAGTCGTCGTGTGGTATGGAGATGAGTGAGGGGAAGATGCCCCCCCCCCCCCATCTCCATACCATTGCAGGGCGGAAGCGACATCAAAACGTTACTTCCGCTTAACCACCTCAGCCCCGGAGGATTTGGCTGCCAAATGACCAGAGCACTTGTTGCGATTCGGCACTGCGCCGCTTTAACTCCCAAACAAAATTGACGTCCTTTTTTTCCCACAAATAGAGCTTTCTTCTGGTGGTATTTGATCATCACCTTTGCAGGTTTTTATTTTTTGCGCTACGAACAAAAATAGAGCGACAATTTTGGAAAAAAAAGCAATATTTTTTACTTTTTGCTATAATAAATATCCCCAAAAAATATATATAAAAAAAATATTTTCGTCAGTTTAGACCGATACGTATTCTTCTCCATATTTTTTTTCCAAATGACATTTAATTTTATTTTTATTTTTTATTGCATTTTTGTGTAAATATGAGATCTGATGTCTTTTTTGACCCCCAGATCTCATATTTAAGAGGTCATGTCATGCTTTTTTTCTATTACAAGGGATGTTTACATTTTTAAATGGGCCCCGCCCCGCCAAGCTCGTGTGCAGAAGCGAACGCATACGTGAGCAGCGCCTGCATATGAAAACGGTGTTCAAGCCACACAAGTGAGGTATCGCCGCGATCGTTAGAGTGAGAGCAATAATTCTATCCCTAAACCTTCTCTGTAACTCAAAACATGAAACCTGTAGAATTTTTTAAATGTTATCTATGGAGATTTTTAAGGGTAAAAGTCATTCCACAAGCGGGCGCAACTTTGAAGCGTGACATGTTGGGTATCAATGTAACATTATCTTTCACAATATAAAAAAAATTGGGCTAACTTTACTGTTGTCTTATTTTCTTTTTCAGAAAAGTGTATTTTTTCCAAAAAAGACCGCTGCGCAAATATGGTGTGGCAGAAAGTATTGCAACGACCGCCATTTAATTCTCTAGGGTGTTAGAAATATATATATATATATATATATATATATATATATATATATATATATATATATATATATATATATATATATATATATATATATAAATAAATATATATATATATAATGTTTGGGGTTCTAAGTAATTTTCTAGCAAAAAAAAACAAAACAGTTTTTAACTTGTAAACACCAACTCAGAAAGAGGCTCGATCCTTAAAGGGATACTAAAGTATCATTTTTTTAAAACAAACATGTTATATTTACCTCCACTGTGCAGTTTGTTCTGCACAGAGTGGCCCCAAACATCCTCTTCTGGGGTCCCTCGGCGGCTCTCGCGGCTCCTTCCCGCGCTTTAGAGAAGCTCTCCCTGCATTAGACAACCCCCTGGGAGAAGCGCTCTCCTGAGGGGATTACCTTTAGGGCGTCCATAGACGCCAAGTGTATGACTCGGCCACGCCCCCCGGTACCTGCATCATTGGATTTGATTGACAGCAGTGGGAGCCTAATGGCTGTGCTGCTATCAATCTATCCAATGAACGCCAGGACTCCGTGGAGAAGAGGATGTCGGGGACGCGCCGAGCAGGTGAACTGACTCAGGTAAGTAAAACAGGGTAAGGGGGGGGGGGGGCTGGGGGCCGCCAATGCCAGGTGTTTTTTCATAGGATGCATTAAGGTAAAAACACCAACCTTTACAACCCCTTTAAGTGGTTTAAAGTGGTATTAACCACTTGTCCACTGGATAATTATAACCCCTTCCTAATCAGGCCAATTTTAAGCTTTTAGTGCTGTCACACTTTGAATGACAATTACTCAGTCATGCATCACTGTACACATTATATTTTTGGCTTTTTTTCACACAAATAGAGCTTTCTTTTGGTAGTATTTATTATTAGTAATATCATGCTATAGATAAAAAGACCGAAAATGTTGCCAAAAAAATGCATTTTTCTTCATTTCTGTTATAACATTTTGCACATTAGTAATTTTTCTTCATAAATTTTGGCCAAAAGTTATACTGATAATAACCCAAATCGGTGTATATTATTTGGTCTTTGTGAAAGGTATAGAGTCTACAAGCTATGGCGCCAATTATTGAAAATTGATCACACCTGATGTAATGACGGCCTATCTAATTTCTTGAGACACTAACAAGTAAGGATGAGCTTAGGCGTGTTTGAACGGCACGTGCCCGCACACGCCAGGAAGTTGTCCCTGCACAGCGCTTATCACAGGAAGTGAGACATTCCTGATCTCTGCAGCCGCAGTGTCAACTTCCTGGCGGGTGTGGACATGTGCGGTTCGAATATGCCTGAACACATCCTTACTAGCAAGCCAGAAAAGTACAAATACCCCCCAAATTACCCCTTTTTGGAAATTAGACATTCCAGGGTATTTAGTAAGAGGCATGGTAAGTTTTTTTCAAGTTATGATTTTTTCCCACAATTCTTTGCAATTTTTTATTTTCAGAAAATTGTCATATTTTCCTCACATGGCATATGCATACTTACAACTACCCCCAAAACACATCCTGCTACTCCTCCCGAGTATGGTGATACCACATGTGTGAGACTTTTACACAGCCTGGCCACATACAGAGGCCCAATATGCAGGGAGCACCATCAGGTGTTCTAGGAGCATAAATTACACATCTAATTTCTTGGCTACCTATTACACTTTTGAAGGCCCTGGAGCACCAGGACAATGGAAACGCCCACAAAATTACCCCATTTTGGACAGAAAATGCCCTAATGTATATTCTATGAGGCATTATGAGTCTTTTGAACATTTCATTTTTTTGTCCACAAGTCTTTGCAAAACAGGGAAAGAAAAAGAAAATGCATTTTTACAGCACTGATGGGCGCTGATGAGGATCCACTGATAGGGTGTCGCTGATGGGCACTCACTGATGAGCACTAATAAGCACTTACCAATGGCACAGATGTGCACTGAAGGGCACTGATGTGCATTGATGACACTGATACGCCCTCACTGATGGCACTGATAAGCACTAACTGATGGACACTGTAGGGCACTGATGGTACTGTAGTGGCACCGATGGGCCCTGTAGTGCCACTGTAGGGCACTGATGAAACTGTAGGGACACTGATGGGCACTCTAGTGGCACTGTGATAGCACTGATGTGGCACTGTGGGGACTGATGTGGCACTGATGAGCACTGTGGGCACAATCAAGCAAGGGAAAAAGCCTCACTCTGCTGCAGCTTCTCCCACCTCTCCTCACACGCTGTATCGTGTGAGGATAGGAGCTGAACCAGACATGACGCCAGTTTGTTGACAGTGATCGCTCTGTCATTCGGCTATGGTGCGTTCAGTAAATGGTTAAACCCAAGAGCAAACATTTATTATATTGCAGCTTACCAATTCTTAGATGTGATGGCTGCATTAGTTTTCTTCTTTAGGCTTTCTTTTTTCTATTTTCATTTAGTGATCATGCCATTAGGTCTGTTGTTTTTCAAAAGAACAAGCTCTCTTGCAGATGTTAAAGGGATGATAAAGGGATGATAAAGGGATGATAAAAACCATTCAACACCCAGAGGGGTGCTTACAATGATGAGCTGTTATTTATTCATGCAAAACCTTTATCCCAAAAGGGGAAAAAAAAGATTTGCTGTAACTGCTTATAAAGTGTGATCTGGAATTTGACTTTCGTTTGTTATCTTATCTAAATATGCTAGTACATCTTACAGCCCCGACCCCCCCCCCCCCCCTCAGATGAACGATGCCACTGTCTGCTGTGCCCCTGTCCTCCTTTATCCAGAGTTGAGGCAATCTAATACAGGAGGTGAGTTTGTAGGCAGGTGCAGTCTGTTGTCTCCACTTTTACTGCGGCAGTATGGCTCGGCTGGGCGAAACAACGTTATGTTACGTCGCTTCGCCCTGTGGCCACTAGGGGTGCACGCGCACCGCCGGAGGCACGCACACACGCACGCTGCTCGCCCCCAGAGCGGATGTGAGTGCCCGGCGATTGCTCGTGACACAGCGAGAACCAGGATCTGTGTGTGCAAACACAAAGATCCCGGTTCTCTCAGGGAAGAAATGACTGATCATGTGTTCATATAATGTATGAACAGCGATCTGTCATTTCCCCTAGTCCAGGGGTGTCAACCTGGCGGCCCTCCAGCTGTTCCGAAAACTACAAGTCCCATCATGCCTCTGCCTGTGAGATTCATGCTTGTAACTGTTAGCCTTGCAATGCCTCATGGGACTTGTAGTTTTTCAACAGCTGGAGGGCCGCCAGTTTGACACCCCTGCCCTAGTCAGTCCCACCCCCCCTTCAGTTAGAATCATTCCCTAGGTAACACCTTGATCGCCCCCTAGTGTTAAGGCCTTCACTGCCAGTGACATTTTTACAGTAATCAGTGCATTTTTATAGCACTGTTCCCAAAAATGTGTCAAAAGTGTCAGATGTGTCTGCCATAATGTCGCAGTCCCGATAAAAATCGCAGATCTACTGGTAAAAAAAAATAAGAATAAAAATGCCATATATCTATCCCCTATGTTGTAGACGCCATAACTTTTGCACAAAATGATCAATATACGCTTATTGCAAATTTTACCAAAAATGTGTAGAAAAATACGTATCGGCCTCAACTGAGGATTTTTTTTATTGAATATTTATTATAGCAAAAAGTAAAAGATACTGGGCTAGATTCAGATAGATTAGCGGATCTTTAGATCCGCGTAATCTATCTGATTTACGATCCGCCGGCGCAAATTTGAGAGGCTAGTGCTGTATTCAGAAAGCACTTACCTCGAAACTTGCGTCGGCGGATCGTAAATCCCCCGGCGGAATTCAAATTCCGCGGCTAGGGGGAGTGTAGTATTTAAATCAGGCGCGTCCCCGCGCCGATTTAAATGCGCATGCACCATCCGCGAATTTTCCCGGCGTGCATTGCTCCCAATGACGTCGCTAGGACGTCATTGGTTTCGGCGTGAACGTAAATTACGTCCATCTGTATTCGCGACCGACTTACGCAAACAATGCAAAAATTCAAAACTCGGCGTGGGAACGACGGCCATACTTAACATTGGATACGCCGCATATAGCAGGGGTAACTATCCGCCGGAAAAAGCCGAACGCAAACGACGTAAAAAAAAAGCGACGGGCGGGCGTTCGTTTCTGAATCGGCGGATCTCCTCATTTGCATATTTGTCGCGTATACAAATGGAGGCGCCACCTAGCGGCCGGCGGGAGATTGAAGCCTAAGATCCGACGGTGTAAGTCACTTACACCTGTCGGATATAAGGGAGATCTATGAATCAGGCGCATAGATCCGACCGTCGGATCTCAGAGATACGACGACGTATCAGGAGATACGCCATCGTATCTCTATCTGAATCTCCCCCCATGTGTTTTTTTTTCAAAATTGTCGCTGTTATTTTGTTTATAGCGCAAAAAATAAAAACCGCAGAGGTGATCAAATACCACCAAAAGAAAGCTCTATTTGTGGGGAAAAAAATTTTGTTTGAGTGCGGCACGAGCGCCCAATTGTTAGTTAAAGCGATGGAGTGCCAAAAATCGCAAAAAATCGCCCAGTCATTCAGCAGCCAAATCTTCTGGTGCTGAAGTTGTTAAAATATCCCATTGTTTGTAGACGCTATTACTTTTTGCACTTATTGTGATTTTGTTTTACCAAAAATATGTAGAAAAATACAATTGATGAAGAAATTTGTTTTTTTTTTTTACTTTTTTCCTTTTTTTTTTTTCTTTTTTTTATTGGATATGTTTTATAGCAGAAAGTAAAAACATTTATTTATTTATTTTATATATATTCACTTCTATTTTATTATCTGGTTTCAGTGGAAAACATGCAACACTGGAATGTTTAAGCCAAACCAGTATTCGCTTCATACAACAAAGCACACATGGTTAAAAGGAGACTACCCACTGGTTTATGTACATGGCACCGAGTGTGCCGGCACAGTAAATCTATCCAATGGTCCAGCTCCCTGCAGGGATTTAAATGTTGTAATTTGTATGAGCAAATCCTTAATATGATTCAGTAGATGTCTTGTTGCCTTTACCAGTGGGTGGCCCTATTATAAGGCATTCCTGCTTTACCATAAAAGCTTTAGGTGGCCTAAAAACAAACAATACCAATATCATTTTTCTATTAACCTCGTATTATGACTGCCCCCAGCTGCTGCGCATTCCCTGTTATTATTATTTTGTTTATATGTTGTGAAATCATATGGTTAATCAAGACAAGATATTTTATGGTTGCTAACGTGTTAAAGAACTCTGGATGCAGAAGGAACTCAGCCAACAGTATGTCAGCACAGACAGTTAGGGCCAGATTCTCATAAGGCTTACCACGGCGCAACGCCATTTGCACCGTCGTAAGTCCTAATCTGGCCCGGCGTATCTATGCGACTGATTCTTAGAATCAGTTACGCATAGATATCCATTAGATCTGACAGGCGTAAGGCTCTTACGCTGTCAGATCTTAGATGCAATTTTTTTTCCCGCCGCTAGGTGTCGCCGACGTCGATTTCCCCGTCGTCTATGCAAATTAGCTATTTACGCGAGATTCTCGAACGTACGCGCGGTCGACGCAGTGAATTTACGACGTTTCCGTAGCATTTGCAACGCGTAAAGTTGCCCCTGCTATATGAGGGGCAACCAATGTTAAGTATGGCCGTCGTTCCCGCGTCGAAATTTAAAAATGTACGTTGTTTGCGTAAGTCGTCCGTGAATGGCGCTGGACGCCATTTACGTTAACGTCGAAACCAATGACGTCCTTGCGACGTCATTTAGCACAATGCACGTCGGAAAAATTTAGGGACGGCGCATGCGCAGTACGATCGGCACGGGAACGCGCCTAATTTAAATGATCCACGCAACCTACCTGGATCATTTGAATTAGGCGGGCTTGCGCCGGAGGATTTACGCTACGCCGCCGCAACTTTACAGGCAAGTGCTTTGTGAATCAAGCACTTGCCCGTAAAACTTGCGGCCGCGTAGCGTAAACGAGATACGTTACGCCCGCATAGTTTTATGCCAGTGTACGAGAATCTGGCCCTTAAAGTGGTATTAAACCCAAAATCAAAAATGTCATATATTGCAATCATTAGATGCGGCGGCTGCATTAGTTATCTTTTTTAGGCTTTTCCACTCTGTTTTCACCTGGTGATCAGGCCAGTAACACACCTCCTGTATTAGAGTGGCCTCACTCTGGAGGAATGAGAACAGGAGGCACAGCGACAGCATGCATTATCATTCTGGGGGGGAGGGGAGTTTTAAATGTATTAGCAGATTTAAATACACCAACTAAATGAAGCCAAAATTCCAGCTATGTTATATTCACTTACAGAAAATACAGTAGTGTAATCCAAAGCACTCGTATATCAAAGCGAGTTTCCCCATATGAAATAATAGAAACTCAGGTAATTAGTTTTGGTGTCACAGCTAGTTTATGCAGTACCGCATTTGGCCAGTGGTGCAGGGGCGCCGGAGACACACGTCAGTTAGCAGTTGCTAATTGACATGTTATACTAAAGCAAGGGTCTCCAAACTTTACAAACAAAGGGCCACTTTATTGCCCTTCAGACTTTAGGAGGGCCAGATTGGGGCCAGCAAGGGAAGAAAAAGTCACGGGCCCGGCATCAGTGAGAACATATATGGCCTCAGGGTTGGTGGTCAATAGGAAAAGGAGTATTCCCCCTATTAGTAGGAGGAATAGTATCCCATCATTGGTATCAGTGGATCAAATAGTGCCCCATTGTTGGTGTCAATGGGAGGAATAGTGCCTCATGTCAGTGGGAGGAATTGTGCCCCAAGGGCCGGAAAAAGGCTAGCAAAGGGCCACATCTGGCCCTCGGGCCGCAGTTTCGAGACCTCTGTACTAAAGCGTAAGACGCACAGTGGCCTTTCTGTCTGAGGTTAGATGACCAAAGTAAATGGGGCAGATCCACAAAAGAATTACGCCGGCGTATCTATTGATACGCCGCGTAATTTTAAATTTCCTGCGTCGTATCTACAAAACAAGATACGACTGCATCTCGGATCGATCCGACAGGCGTACGTCTTAGTACGCCGTCGGATCGTAGATGCATTTTTCCGCCGGCCGCTAGGTGGCGTTTCCGTCAAATTCCGCGTCGAGTACGCAAATTAGCTAGTTACGGCGATCCACGAACGTAGGTCCGGCCGGCGCATTTTTTTACTTTGTTTGCGTTTGGCGTTTTCCGGCGTATAGTTACCCCTGCTATTATGAGGCGTACTCAATGTTAAGTATGGCCGTCGTTCCCGCGTCGAATTTTGAATTTTTTTCGTCGTTTGCGTAAGTCGTTCGCGAATAGGGATTTGCGTAGAATGACGTCACCATCGTAAGCATTGGCTTGTTCCGGTTTAATTTCGAGCATGCGCACTCGGATACCCCCACGGACGGCGCATGCGCCATTAAAAAAAAACTTTGTTTACGTCGGGTCACAACGTATTGACATAAAACACGCCCCCATCACATCCATTTGAATTCCGCGCCCTTACGCCGCGGCGTAGTGTATCTTAGATACGCTATGCCCGGCGGAATAATACGCTGATGTACGTGGATCTGCCCCAATGTATTTGGTTGATTTAAACTGATGCCGCGTACACACGACCGTTATTCATGTCATGGAAAAAAGCGATGTTTTTGTCAACGTGATTTGTTGTGATTCCTCTCAAACCTGCCTTGCATACACACGTTCGTGAAAAAAAATGCTTTTTTATTCGAATGGAGCCACCCTTTGGGCTGCTTTTGCTAATTTCCCGTCTCATAACTTGCTTCTGAGCATGGACGTTTTTTTCCCCCTTGTTAAAGCGTACACATGACCGTTTTTCATGTTGTGAAAAACGTAGAGAAAAAATATAGCAGATTCTAAAAAAAAATCGCCCATTTTTCTCGTCAAGAAAAATGCTCTGGAGCATACACACGATCGTTTTTCACGACCAATTAAAAAAAAAATGTTTTCTCGTCATGAAAAACGATCGTGTACGCGGCATGAGGGTTCGGTTGGACTTTAGTCCGATTTTACACAGGCTCTCCAATCAGGTCCACCTGTCCATTTTTCAGGCGTACCTGATCGCACAATCCATTCACCTCTATGTAGCGACTGATGTCAGCGGTGAAATGTCCACTGACATCCGCCACTATCCGATCCTATCCGCCAAATCCAGATGGATGGAGGTTCTATTTTCCAATCCGTCTGGCAGATGGGATCAGATGAAAAGGGTCTGTTTTCACTCGATGGCCCTTATAGAGGAGAACAGGACTCTGAGGCCCCGTACACACGACCGAGAAACTCGACGGGCAAAACACATCGTTTTGCTCGTCGAGTTCCTTGTGAAGCCACCGAGGATGTCGGCGAGCCAACTTTTCCCATTGACTAACGAGGAAATAGAGAACATGTTCTCTTTTTGGCCCGACGAGATCCTCGTCGGTTTCCTCGGCTAAAAGTGTACACACGACCGGTTTTCTCGGCAGAATACGTCTCCCATCGAGTTTCTGGCTGAATTCTGCCGAGAAACTCGGTCGTGTGTAAGGGGCCTGACAGGTCCATCTCTGCACAGTGAGTGGAGACAGACCTGTCTTCCGCCTGCTCAGTGGGGATAAACTGAGCGATCCCCGCTGAGCAAGTAGTGTCCGTCCAATGGATCCTCCCCTTGTAAAGGGGACTTACAACCACTTACAATACCATGTAAGAGCATCAATGTTGAATGTGACCCATTTACAATAAATGTTCTGGTGAATATGTAAATAGTAAGAATAAGGCTCCCTGTTTTTCTCTGCAGTAAAGGGGTCAACCAAATGCTGGACAACAAGTTTATGTAAAACATAGAAGAATAGTACCAATGGACTGCGTTTTTTTATGATTAGCTTGGTTGTAATGCAAACTATATAGATATGTAGCGCCCCCTTACATTCAGTATGGGCACTACGCTTAGTTAGTTAGTGAGGAATGGGAGAGTTATTTTGCTCCCATTCGCAATTGCTAAATTGGGACTTCTGTCGTTCCAGAAATGTCCACTGGGTCAGTCTGTGCTCCAGGGATGCGGTGCCGGCCAGGGGTGGCAGTTGGCACCAGAGGGGTTCTGGCAGTGCAAGTTTTCCCCAGCAGCCAATCAGAGGAGTTTTCCCTCGCGGGACATGCTGGGGGAGAGTATATCTGGGACAGATGTCATGTGCTCTAATATCTTTGCGGGGTTCTAGGTGCGGCATCCATGGGCCCCGCCAGCGCGGCCCACCTGGCCAAATTTGCAGGCTACACAGAACCTCATCTAGAGGTGAAAAGGGACTCCAGTGACTTATTGGGTCCCCAGTTCTATTGAGAGGATCCCAGGCTGGGTGCCGTTTGATTGGGGGGTCGGCTTGAGGAGAACCCGGAGGCAGGTTGTCCAACAGGGCTTGAACGAACCAATCAGGGATCTGGTGACTGGAATGCTGACAGGTACGCTTTGCTGTCATCCGGTGACCTATGCTAAAACTTACTGGGAGGATTCGCTCCAATTCATCCATCTAGCTCACCTAAAGTAATAGGCCTGTGGCAGAGGCCCTAGAGCCAGGCCTGTGAGAGAGACCTGTTCCTCCCAGCGAATCTAAAGTGACACCTCTGCTGCCAGGCTTATGATAGGGGTCTGTCCGGGGGCACTTCACCCACTCTGGCTAGAGTGGCGACGAACCACAATCTGATACTACTGAGAGCAGGACTGCTCGGTTCATATCCAGGCCTGACACTGCAAGGTTTCTCTCTTTTGCTTCATCAGCCTTTTCTTTCCCATTTGATGTTGATGTTGGCCATGTTGGCCTGGAAATAAAGCATTGGAAAACCTTTATTCACTGTCTGGACATTCGCTCACTGCTCTGTTTCTCCAAATGCACCCCTTGACTGCATCAAGGTAACTTAAAACGCCGATCCCAAACAACAAATCAGCGGCTCCTTCAGGGGTAGCGCTAGAGAATACAAATTGCATACAATTCTTGTCATTTATGGCCCGTACACACGATCAGAAAATCAAAACGAAAAATACAGCTCAAAAGCTGATCACAAACATTTTCATAAAATATTATCCAATGGGACAAGCACTAAAATGTTTCTCATACGATATGAGTGGACAACCTCGGCGGTAGCCGTTCATTGCAGATCGTCATACAGCTGGGCCATAGGATCAAAGAAGGGTGACATGGTGTGTAGCTTTGCATTGTTTTCTTTGAGTAGCCGGTGAGCCCAGGTCTGATGCCGCGTACACACGATAACTTTTTGGGTTGTAAAAAAACAAAGTTTTTCAGACTCTAGAAAAAGCAACGTTTTTTTTCAACTTCATCATTAAAACGGCCTTGCCTACACACGATCGTTAAAAAAAAAATGCTCTAGCAAAGCGTGGTGACGTACAACACGTACGACGGCACTATAAAGGGGAAGTTCCATTCGGATGACGCCACGCTTTGGGCTGCTTTTGCTTATTTCGTGTTAGTAAAAGACGGTTCGCGCTTTTCTGTCTGTTACAGCGTGATGAATGTGCTTACTCCATTACGAACGGTAGTTTTATCAGAACGAGCGCTCCCATCTCATAACTTGCTTCTGAGCATGCAAGGGTTTTTCAAGGCGTTAAAGCCCACACACGATAATTTTTTACAACCCGAAAAACTACATCTTTTTAAAACGTTGTGGAAAAAATAGAGCATGTTCGAAAAAAAATTTGGCTGTTTTTCAGAACCCGAAAAATGCTCTGAAGCCCACACACGATAATTTTAAATTACATTTTTAAAAAACTTTGTTTTTTACAACCCGAAAAATGATTGTGTGTTTGCAAAGAAATGATAAATCTCGCCTTAGTGGATTCCAGGGAACAATTCTGTGGTTTGCAGGGCGAAGTATACTTGACATGCATTGTGGAATGCACAGAATTTACTTTGTTCCCCTGAAATCCTCTCCGGAGTGGCCACCCTAGGTTCAGGGGAAGCATCATCACTGTGGAGGCAGGAAAGAGGAAGTGGCCGCTGTGGTTGGACTTGTTGATATGGCTAAGGACTTCACGTGTTCTTCCAGCTGGACATCCCTCCTGCAGGGTCTTGATGACTTAAGTGAGGGCTGCAAGGTGGTCCCTCTTGTAGGCCCAGGCATGGTTTGATAATGTCACGTACCTGATGATAGAGCCTGACATGTAGAGGAAGGTGACTCTTACAGCTCCAGCTCAGAGACCACAGGTAGTGAGACAGTAGCTGCAAGAGCACAGCGAGGTATGAGCACCTGTAGTGTGTCAAGCAGACTGCACAGGTGAGGATCAGCTGGACAAGGAATGGATCAGATGGCCAATACAGCTGATGGCAGCAGGCTGGCAGGCCCAGGACTTGGCAGACAGCAGGCTGGTACTGTAGTTAATTGATTAGCAAGTGACTGGCCACAGGAGCAGGGTAGACTGGTAACACCTGGCATCCAGGACCAGGTAAGTTGTGTATAAAGCCAAGTAAACGGATAAACAGGAAGCATAGTCAGACGAGCCTGGTCAGCAACAGACAGTTAAGTACAGGCTTGGACAGCAGGCAAGGGAATGGTCAGGGTACAAGCTGAAGTCAGCAACACTGGAGCAGGCAGATGAGTAAGAGGCAGAGCAGAATCTGAAGACAGGCC
This sequence comes from Rana temporaria, assembly GCF_905171775.1. Taxonomy (NCBI): domain Eukaryota; kingdom Metazoa; phylum Chordata; class Amphibia; order Anura; family Ranidae; genus Rana; species Rana temporaria. Next base: position 53,992,379 of record NC_053489.1, read on the forward strand.
CAGGGCAGGAACACAGGAAGAGCTGAGGATCAGACAGCATTATGCTAAAACAACTGCTGCACTTAAATAGTCCATTTGGCGCCAGTGTCAGTGGCGCCTGCATGCACATGCATGTGCATATGGGCACAGCTATGCACAGCAAAACGAGTACCCGCAGGCCAGCACATCTGTGTGCGCCTTGGAGCTTCATCTGTACTATGGCCAGCACCTCCCTGACACAGACTCTGATGTAAGGGGGGTAGCATCAGCACACAGTCACTGTGATTTCACACACCAGTCTATACTGACTATTGTCCTTGGATAATTGGATGCCTCCTTAGAAAATCTTCCAGACACCTCTCCGGTGAATTCTGCAGAATATATCACAAAAGAAGCCCCTCAATCAGCTCCAGCAAAGTTCAGTAGAGTAGCCCCCCAGCATAGCTGGGACCTCGATGAGCAGTAGAAAATCACTGCTTGACCGCTCACAAGGGCAGCAGCCCTTCAGGCTGGGATCTCCTCCCCCATCATGCTTTGTGAACTGGGTCATATACAGTATATACTTTATGATTTTGCCTTTGGTAGCACTTTAATTGCAGTCTAGCTCATACGTCACCTTAACTGCCCCACCATGTCCTCAATAAAATGCAGAAGGCACCAAGCAAATATACTAGATCAGTGGTCATCAACCCTGTCCTAAGGTAGGGTGACCAGACATCCCCGGTTTCCGGGGACAATCCCCGGATTGAGGACACTGTCCCCAGACCAAGTCTGTCCCTGGTTTTGAACAGGGGCTGGGACAATTTCAAAGACAGTCAGTGCAGAATAAAAAAATCGGATTTATATACCCCCACTCTGCCTCTCCTACTGTGCCCCTTTTTGATGATCACGTGCTGGTCGGAGCGGAGGGAATATTTCTTCAGTTTTGGGTGCATGCCCATTCAGCTCCGCTCGCATGTTCTTCTGCCTTGGTTCAAGTCCCAGCCAGCTGACTCCCTATCTCCTTGCCTTCCCTGGCGAAGTGATCTTTCTCCCCACCCAATAGTAGCCAGGGGCCCGGAGAGAAAGAGAGTCCATGCAGCGGGCAGAGAGTCGCTGATTTCCGCTATTTCTAGTAAAAGAAAAATATGTCCCCGGATTTCATTTAAAAAATCTGGTCACCTTATCCTAAGGGCCCACTAACAGACCAAATTTTATGTATTACCTTGGGGAGATGCAGACTAGAATATGGCAGTCACTGAGCAGCAAATGATATCACCTGTGATGTATGTCAGTTATCTTGCAAACCTGGCCTGTTAGTGGGCCCTAAGGACAGGGTTGATGACCACTGTGCTATATGAAAGAGCTACATATCCACTGCATTTTGTCAGGTGGCACCTAATCAGGTCACTTCTTTGTGTTTTCTGTTTCCCAAAACTATGACAAGATGTCAGTTGGCATCTCAGAAAAAGAGCCAGTTGACAATTGGGACCTCAGTAAAATAAACTTTCAAACCAGTATACTAGTCCAACTTTGAGCATTTTGAACTACGCTTTTAGCTAATAAAAATGAAAGATGAAATGAATAGTAGAATGTTCTCTGAAAGTAACTTTCAGTCATAAGAAGATCTTTGGTAAAACAAATGCAAAACGTCTGCTGATTGTTTTTCCTACGTAGAGATATTTTCTGTATTCACGTTATAACTGTCCAACATTTCCCAGTGAACAGATGTGGAGACTTTACAGATATTGCCTGTTTCATGTGGTTATTCCAGAAAATATGCTTTGATCCAGCACCCACAGCAAAGGAATTTTCACCTGTGAAAGCTGATACACAAATGCTGTTCCACAGATAGGAATGAGTCTTTAACCTTCTGCGTAGAGGAGCTGAACAAGCGGGTGGTCTCTCTCTGTCTAATCAAACACTCTTATCATGCTAAGACACCTGGTTTCTATTTACACCAAAGAGCCTCTTGTTAATTACTTATCATCTGTTCTAAATTTTCAAATACTTCCCTAGCAACTGTGCACAAAAATCAGGTCATACACGTACCACTTTAATTCATATAAACAATGAATACAATTTTTTAGCTTCTCATTCTCTGAAGGGTCTGTCCACACAAAACTTCACTCTGCATTCACAGTAGATTTCTTATGCCGCGTACACACCATCACTTTATGTGATGAAAAAAAATGACGTTTTTAAAAACGTCACTTTAATTGACTGTGTGTGGGGGAAAACGTCGTTTTATGTCTTGTAAAAAACGACCAAAAAAAATTGAAGCATGCTTCAATTTTATGTGTCGTTTTTCAAAAGTGCACTTTTTACTTCACAGAAATTGACCGTGTGTAGCAAAAAACGTCGTTTTCTAAGACGTTTTTTCATCCACACATGCCCAGAAGCTACTTATGAAGCAAGCTTCAATGGTAAAACGTGGTGGAACGTAACCTCACTTTGCAAGATCATTGTGAGAAAACGATGGTGTGTAGGCAACTTCGTCTTTGAAAATTGAAGTTTCAAAAACGTCATTTTTTACTTCACAGAAAGTGTCGTTTTTTTCCATCACATAAAGTGATGGTGTGTATGCGGCATTAGTCTTCCAGAACATGAAAGATGCACAAACAGGCACTTTTCACAGCAAAGTCAGTTGGTTCAATCAGAGGTACCTACTCAGTAGGGATGAGCTGAACCCCCCCCCCCCCGTTCGGTTCGCACCAGAACCTTCGAACGGACCAACCGTTCACGCGAACATTTAGAACCCCATTGACGTCTATGGGACTCGAACGTTCGAATTCAAAAGTGCTCATTTTAAAGCCTAATATGCAAGTTATTGTCGTAAAACGTCTTTGAGAACCCAGGTCTTGCCCCAGGGAACATGTATCAATGGAAAAAAAGTTTTAAAAACTGTCGTTTTTTCAGGAGCAGTGATTTTAATGATGCTTAAATAAAAAAATAAAAATAAATTCCTTTAAATATTGTACCTGCTGGGTGTCTATAGTATGCCTGTGAAGTGGCACATGTTTAGAACTGTCCCTGCACAAAATGAGATTACTATAGGAAAAAAGTAATTTAAAACTGCTTGCGGCTTTAATGTAATGTCTGGTCCCTGCAATATGGATGAAAATCATTGAGAATAGCACAGACAGAACACACACCACGTAGCTTTAGGTGCACACTGCAGAGGACACAGGCAGTACACACTACGTAGCTTTAGGTGCAATCTGCAGAGGACACAGGCAGTACACACCAAGTAGATTTAGGTGCAAACTGCAGAGGACAAAGGCAGTACACACACTATGTAGCTTTAGGTCCAAACTGCAGAGGACACAGGCAGTACACACCACGTAGCTTTAGGTGCAAACTGCAGAGGACACAGGCAGTACACACCAAGTAGCTTTAGGTGCAAACTACAGAGGACAAAGGCAGTACACACACCACGTAGCTTTATGGTGCACACTGCAGAGGACACAGGCAATACACCACGTGAGAATACTGCAGCTAGCACAATCACCTGCCTGCCAGTAAATTAGAAAAAGCTGATCTAGCTAAACTATACAGTGTATAAATATATACAGTGGGGATCGAAAGTTTGGGCACCCCAGGTAAAAATTTGTATTAATGTGCATAACGAAGCCAAGGAAAGATGGAATAATCTCCGAAAGGCATCAAATTACAGATTAGACATTCTTATAATATGTCAAAAAAAGTTAGATTTTATTTCCATCATTTACACTTTCAAAATTCCAGAAAACAAAAAAATGGCGTCTGCAAAAGTTTGGGCACCCTGCAGAGTTAATATCTTGTACTGCCCCTTTGGCAAGTATCACAGCTTGTAAACGCTTTTTGTAGCCAGCCAAGAGTCTTTCAATTCTTGTTTGAGGTATCTTTGCCCATTCTTCCTTACAAAAGTCTTCCAGTTCTTTGAGATTTTTGGGCTGTCTGTCATGCACTGCTCTTTTAAGGTCTATCCATAGATTTTCAATTATGTTGAGGTAAGGAGATTGTGAGGGCCATGGCAAAACCTTCAGTTTACGCCTCTTGATGTAATCCCCCGTGGATTTTGAGGTGTCTTTAGGATCATTATCCATTTGTAGAAGCCATCCTCTCTTTAACTTCAGCTTTTTCACAGATGGCATCAAGTTACCATCCAAAATTTGCTGAAATTTTATTGAATCCATTTTTCCTTCTACTCGTGAAATGTTCCCTGTGCCACTGGCTGCAATACAACCCCAAAGCATGATTGATCCACTCCCATGCTTAACAGTTGGACAGAAGTTCTTTTAATTAAATTATGTGCCCTTTCTTCTCCAAACGTACCTTTGCTCATTCCGGCCAAAAAGTTCTATTTTAACCTCATCGGTCCACAGAACTTGTTTCCAAAATGTATCAGGCTTGTCTATATGTTCATTTGCAAAGTTCAAACGCTGATTTTTATGGTGAGGACGTAGAAGAGGTTTTCTTCTGATGACTCTTCCATGAAGACCATATTTGTACAAGTATCTCTTTATAGTGGAATAGTGTACCACAACTCCAGTTTCTGCCAGATCTTTCTGGAGGGATCGTGCAGTCAAACGTGGGTTTTGAATTGCCTTTCTCACAATCCTGCGAGCTGTTCTGTCTGATATTTTTCTTGGTCTTCCAGATCTTGCTTTAACTTCCACTGTTCCTGATGACTGCCATTTCTTAATTACATTCCGAACAGAGGATATTGACATCTGAAAACGCTTTACTATCTTCTTATAGCCTTCTCCAGCTTTGTGAGCGTCAACTATTTTCAGTTTCAGTTTTCTAGACAACTGCTTAGAAGAACCCATAGTGCTGATTGTTGGGGCAAGGTCAGATGAGTCTGGGCATTTAAAACCTTTGAGATTGACATCACCTGGTCTTCCCAGATGATAATTGAGAACAATCCATGACACTGGCAGGTCTCAGCTTTGCAAAGGGGCAGTGCATGCTATAAATTCTGCAGAGTGCCCAAATTTTTGCAGACGCCATTTTTTTGTTTTCTGTAATTTTGAAAGTGTAAATGATGGAAATAAAATCTAACTTTTTTTGACATATAACAATGTCTAATCTGTAATGTGATGCCTTTTGGAGATTTTTCCATCTTTCCTTGGCTTCGTTATGCACATTAATACAATTTTTTACCTGGGGTGCCCAAACTTTCGATCCCCACTGTATACAACACCTGGGATGTATATATATCCTCTACACACTGTAACTTTAACTGACTAGCCTGCCTGCCTGCTCTATCTACCTACTAAAAATGACACTCTCTCTCTCGCTGTCTTCACTCTTTTAACCACCGCAACACACTACACAAGGCGGACCTGCAGGTGGCCTTTTATAGTGTGGGGCGTGTACTAAACCCCCTGAGCCATAATTGGCCAAAGCCACCCTGGCTTTGGCCAATTATGGCTCTCCGTTTTTTGCAAGCTGTGATTGGCAAAGCATGCGGGTCACAGTGCATACTTGGCCAATCATCAGCCAGCAATGAACTGCGATGCCGCAGTGAATTATGGGCTGTGAAACGTAACTCGAATTTGGCGCGAACGGCCCAAAACGTTCGTAATTCGACGAACAATCGAACATACGATGTTCAAGTCAAACATGATTTTGACTCGAATAGGAAGCTCATCCCTACTACTCAGTATAGTGTCTAGACCACTCACCAGACACTTTTTTAGGTACACCTTGCTAGTACTGGGTTAGACCCACTTTAGCCTTCAGAACTGCCTTCATTTTTTGTGACATAGATTCAACAAGGTGTTGGAAACATTCCTCAGAGATTTTGCTGAGTTGCTGAGTTGCTGCATGTACCAAAGGTGCTCTATTGGATGAGATCTGGTGACTGCAGAGACATTGGAGCACAGTGAAATTATTTTCTAATTTAATAAACTAAAAGAAAAGTTTGATCACCATAGACACCAGTCAAATGATTATATGGTCCTCCACGATTAGTATTGTAGAACAAAATGGACAATATGGTTATTATGGACAAAATGAACACACTTATGTTGCACATTCTAAAAAGTAAAACCAATAGCAGTGCATGCAAAGAACTGCTAACTGCGATGACTATGTGCAACATATAGTACAGTAGCCAAGCCAACCATTCAGATTTTATCCTCTACTAACTTATATGACTATTGTGAACCCAACACACTCATCCAATAATCTATCTATCTATCTATCTATCTATCTATCTATCTATCTATCTATCTATCTATCTATCTATCTATCTATCTATCTATCTATCTATCTATCCATCCATCTATCTATATATAGCACTACCCCCGGAGGAGCTGCTGGTTTAGATTTGGATCTGTACTCTGCCTGTTAACCCCCAGAATTTGTCTCGATCCCCTCTTGGCTCAAATGGACAGTAATGTGATTGGGGACCCCGATTGGCAATAGGGGTCCTCAATGGTACCACACAACAATAAATGCAGTAGAGTGTTATTACCTTGTTGTTGGTTACCTGCCACACAGTTGCAAAAGACAGAGTTCCACACAAAATGTAGCTTAACCAGTGGTAAGGCGTTTACTTGATGAAAAAAGTAGAACAAAGGTTATACATTAAACACCCAATACATACAGTTCCCTGTATAAATCAGTGAAACCCAACTGGTACTGACTATCTCTATAATCAGACCTAAATACCGCAACCTGAGGGCCAGGCCTGAATGAGAGTATGGTGGAGGAATCTCTCAGTGCAATATCACCAACACTGAGGCACCTCTCCACCAAGTCTCACGTAAAACAGTAGAAATCACAGAAATAATACAAACATCAATATCCAACACATAAATGCTCGACTGTACTGCTCCCCCTAGTAAACAGCTCAACTGGTGCATGTCCTGTGGCAACTACTTGCAGGGATGGGAAAACAAGTGACTGTTCCTTTAAGAGTCAATGAATCTTCAGGTAGCCATGTTGGTGCACTTACTTATTTGTACTCCAAAGGATATGGTGAGAAAAAGAACTACCGATTGAGGCACACGGGTTGACAGTAAAATAGATACTGATTTCCTCAAGGTGATGTGCCCCTACCTGCAATGCTGCCGAAGCCAGCAAGTACAGATAAGCTTGTGAGAGTTACACTCCTGGAAGTCAGTTAACTAAGTTGATGGGCAAGTGCCCGCTCACCCGACAAGGCCTTGCTCTGCTGATTTTCCAGTTCCAAAACCCTCTTTCAATGGTCCGTCTCTCGGTAACAAGAAGCGCCTGATCTTCTGCACGGCCATCCTCTGGTTAACGGTGAATAGGCGACTTCGGAGGACGCTGTGGGCTGCAAACTGATCTTCCTTCCGCTGATCAGCGAGATTGTCCGCCGGGATCCCTCTCTAGTTAGGTGATCCGTTTTCGGTCCCTGTAGGCCCAGGCTTCTCGGGCCTAAATACACCTACGGCAGGCCTCCTGTCGGCTTGAAGATGGCGTCCCAAGAGCGCGAGCTGAGGGCACGCTTTGCTTAATTAAGTTCTCCCATAAAACCTTGCGCTGCGCACTGCCCTCTGGTAGCGCAGTGGCTTTGTGGGCAATGTCGTTTCTGTGCTACCCACTGTAGTAGAGTCTCTGTCTTTGGATAACTGAACCAAACGAGTTTCAACCAACTAACATGAAAATAAACACCAGAGGGAGCCAAACTTATATTCAAAGCACAAATTGTAGTTCTGTTGGATGCCTGCAATGGTAATACCTTGCTATCTATCTATCTATCTATCTATCTATCTATCTATCTATCTATCTATCTATCTATCTATCTATCTGTCTGTCTATCTATCTATCTATCTATCTATCTATCTATCTATCTATCTATCTATCTATCTATCTATCTATCATCTATTATATGTTTGGTTTATACTGGTTATTCCTTTCCAATGCTGTATCTAATATTAATATTTAATATATGGGAATACATTTGACTTTAGGGCAAGCATTTCATCAGCACAGTTAATCTGGTTTCGTAATACAGATGATAAAGACAGATTTGCAGTCCTCCAGAAGAGAGATTAATGCAGCAGGTGGTCCTATCATACAGGGTGGACCACCCACCATTCGTCAAGTAAATATTAACTTACAGAGAGACGTGGCCGAGTGCTCCCTTGTAATATAAGTCTGGAAACATATGTTTTTGCACTTCATTAAGTAGTTTTCCAGTGACGATGTTATAGGAAATCTCAGAAATGGGATTATTCATCATGATTTTTCATCATTTTGTATCTCTTGTTTTCATTATTGATCTTTTAGCTAGTGCCGGGATTACAAATATTAATATAATAACATTCTAGCCCAGTGGTCTAGCCCAGTGGTCTCCAAACTGTGGCCCTTTGCTTTTCTTTATTCAGCCCTTGGGGTATTTCTACCACTGATATGAAACACTATTCCTCCCACTGACAGCAATGATAAAGAACTATTCCTCCACTGACACCAAAGATGGGACATTATTCTTCTTACTGACACCATCAATGGGGCATTATTTCATAATTCTATAATACATTTTCTATTCCCAGAATAGAACACTGTCCATCCCCCTAAGGTCTAAAGGGCAGTAAACTTGGAGACCCCTGTTCTAGCCTCTTATTGTATCTGCTGTAAGCAGACTTTTCACACTGCTTTCTGGCCCTCTGTAAACCAAGGGATGTGCCGCCCAATGGGCATAGATTTGTTATATATACAGTATATACATATTGCTTATCTGAACCATTTTCCATGACGTTATGTTTGTTTACATGCTGCCATCTAGTGACCTTTTCTGGTAATGCACAGTTCTGTATTTCTTTTGTCTGATTATGACACACTTCCTTTCTGTGTATGCTCCACCCCTTCTTCCTGACATTCTTCTTCCTCTGTCATGGCTGAAGCTTCAGGCCGCATGTAACAAGGGCACATGTATTCTGCATAAGTAAGCTACAGGCAGTATCATCTTTTGACCGCACAATACTACAACCTGTTCATCTGCTGCAACCTGTCATCTGATGTATTATGATGTTTGGATCAAAACAACTTCTGTGAATAGAATCGGTATTGGTGAGTTCCAGCCAATTGATAAGGATTGTCTTCAGTGATTATATCTGCTTATACAGGCCAGGCATAGAGGTCTCACAAGGGATAAATCGCTTCACAACAATCGGAGGCAGAATAAGGGATATTGCTTCTCTTTTTCAGGTTCCGAACCGTTTATGAAAGAATACTGGTGGCAGTGAGCAGCAGTTGTGTGGATGAAAATACCTTGTTGATGTCAGAGGTCAGAGGAGAATAGGCAGACTGGTTCGGGATGATAGAAAGGCAACAGCAACCCAAATAACCACTCATTACAACCAAGGTATGCTGAATAACATCTCTAAACACACAACACATTGAACTTTGAACCAGATGGGCTACAGCAGCAGAAGACCACACCGGGTGCCACTCCTGTGAGCTAAGAACAGGAAACTGAGGCTAAAATGTTCACAGACTCCCAAAAATTGGGCAATAGAAGATTTGAAAAACATTGTCTGGTCTGATGAGTCTCGATTTCATCATGCCACATTCAGATGGTAGGGTCAGAATTTGGCATAAACAACATGAACGCATGGATCCATCCTGCCTTGTATCAATGGTTCAGGCTGGTGGTATAATGGTGTGGGGGATAATTTCTTGGCACACTTTGGGCCCCTTAGTACCAATTGAGCATTGTTTAACCACTTCAGTACCCGCCCATACTCAAATGAGGTCCACAGGAGGGATCTCCCATCCTGGGTGGACATCATATGACGTCCTAGGCTTCCCAGCTGTCTATAGGGCGCGTGGCATCGCTCGGAACCCGGTGCGCATGCCCGGTGTTCACAATGTCTATAGGGCACCTGCGATTGCCCGTGATCACTGTAAACACATGGATCCACGTCCTGTCATAGGTGAGGAGACCGATGTGTGTTCCCAGTACAGAGGAACACACATTGGTATCCTCCCCTTGTGATTCCCCTCCCCCTACAGTTAGAATCACGCCCTAGGGAACATATTTAACCCCTTGATCGCCCCCTAGTGTTAACCCCTTACCTGCCAGTCACATTTACACAGTAATCAGTGCAGTTTTATAGCACTATAACTATCTATCGCTGTACTATCGCTGTATATCTAACACTATCGCTGTATAAATGTGAATGGTCCCAAAAATGTGTCAAAGGTGTCCGATATGTCCGTCGCAATGTCACGGTCACAATAAAAAACGCAGATCGTCGTCATCATTACTAGTAAAAAAATAAAATAAAAATGCAATAAATCTACCCCCTATTTTGTAGACGCTATAGCTTTTGCGCAAACCAATCAATATACGCTTATTGCGATTTTTTTTACAAAGATATGTAGAAGAATACATATCGGCCTAAACTGAGGAAAACATTTTTTTTTTTTTTAATTATGATATTTATTAAATCAAAAAGTAAAAAATATGGTGTTTTTTCAAAATTGTTGCTCTTCTTTTGTTTATAGAGCAAAAAATAAAACTGCAGAGGTGATCAAATACCACCAAACAAAAGCTCTATTTGTGGGGGAAAAAAGGACATACATTTTGTCTGGGAGCCACGTCGCACGACCGCGCAATTGTCATTCAAAGTGCAACAGCGCTGAAAACTAAAAATTGGTCTGGGAGGAAAGGGGGTGAAAATGCCCTGTATTGAAGTGGTTAAACACCACGGCCTACCTGATTATTGTTGCTGAGCACGTCCATCCCTTTATGACTACAGTGTCCCCATCTTCTGATGGCTCCTTCCAGCAGGATAATGCACCATGTCACAAAGCCCAAATAATCTCACCACTGTTTTTGTAAACATGACAGTGAGGTCACTGTACTCCAATGGCCTCCACAGTCACCAGATCTCATCCAATAGAGACAATAGAGAACCTTTGGGATGTGGTGTAATAGGAGATTTACATCATGGATGTGCAGCCGACAAATCTGCAGCAACTTTGTGATGCTATCCTGCCAGTATGGACCAAAATCTCTGAGGAATGTTTCCAACACCTTGTTGAAACTATGCCACGAAGAATTAAGGCAGTTCTGAAGGCAAAAGGGCGCCCAAACCGATACTAGCAAGGTGTACCTAATAAAGTGGCTGTGAGCGTGTACAGTATCTTGTGCAAATGAACTGTTTTGCTTGACCAATGATTTGTTAGCTCTGTTAGGCTCTTTCCACAGGCATAACTTCAGATGATAAAGCCCAAAAAAATGGACAAACAAGCTAAAAAAACAAGGTACAGCGAATGGGGTCATCAAAGATCCCCAATTCATTGAGCTTGTTTCCCTTAGGTAAGCATGGTTCCTAATTTTTCATTATTTCTACCTTTGTGCCCATATGGGAGGTGTGTGGAAATGCTGTTGATCCATATATATCCCTTAAGCCCTGTACACACGATCGGATATCTGATGGAATCTAATCCAATGGATTTTTTCGTTGGATATCCGATGAAGCTGACTTCCATCAATCTTGCCTACACACCATCGGTCAAAAATCCGACTGTGCCAAAACGCGGTGGCGTAAAACACTACGACGTGCTGAGAAAAATGAAGTTCAATGCTTTCGAGCATGCGTCAACTTGATTCTGAGCATGCATGGATTTTTGACCGATGGACTTCCACACAGACGATCGTTTTTTTCTAGCGGTTTTTTATCCATAGGAAAATTTTAAAACATGTTCTATTTTCTTCACCGATGGAAAACAAACCTATGGGGCCCACACACGATCGGTTTGTCCGATGAAAACGGTCCATCGGTCCATATTCATCAGACAAACCGATCGTGTGTGTACAGGGCTTAACCCTTAACCAATATTTTTATACGCAGCTCTGAAGTCATTTTGAGGACACATGCATACCCATGGTTGTTTGGCTGATTGCATTCTCCATTTGTTGCTTTCACTGTTTATCTCCTAAATGTAAGTCAAACAGGCCCTCTTTTTTGTAAATCCTGCTATGAGTCCACCTTTTGCATTGTGTCTGTATCCATATCTTTTTTCAGGGGAATTTTATGATTAGGCATGAGCATTTTTTGCATTGTATTATGTGGCTGCATGGGAAGACCCCTTTTGTGGTTCAATCTTGGTTGGGGGCAGGCTCTTGGGGTATTGTGGAGGGTTGTGCAGCATCCCAGAATAGCATAAATATATGTGCTTTCTTAAATGTTGTGATGTAACTGTGATTATTGATATTTTAATTTTCTACTCTTTAGAAATTGCATTAAAACTCCTGAGGAAGCGGTCACTACGCGCAACATGTCGAGTTAAAGCGGATGTGCCACTAAAAAAATATATTAAAAGCCAGCAGCTACAAATACTGCAGCTGCTGACTTTTAATATAAGGACACTTACCTGTCCTGGAGTCCAGCGCCGATCACAGCAGATGACGAGCCGATCGCTCGTCACCCTGCTGCTCCCCCCTCCATCCACGGTGAGGGAACCAGGAAGTGAAGCGCTCCGGCTTCACTGCCCGGTTCCCTACGGCGCATGCGCGAGTCGCGCTGCGCCCGCCAATTGGCTCCCGCTGTGTGCTGGGAGCCGAGTGTTCCCAGCATACAACGGGGGACGGACGGGAAGCGAGGAAAAAACTCGTCTTTTGCCCGTATCGTAGGGCCGGAAGTGGGTGCAGATACCTGTCTGTAGACAGGTATCTGCACCCCCCTCCCCCCTGAAAGGTGTCAAATGTGACACCGGAGGGGGGGAGGGTGCCGATCAGCGGGACTCCACTTTAGAGTGGAGATCCGCTTTAAGCAGTATGCGACACACTGCCTCTGTTAATAACCGTACCATTAGTATATTCTATCAGTGGCGGTTCGTCCATAGAGGGCGCTGAAACACCGCCCCCTCTGGCTCTCGCCCGCCACTGAGTCTAATAACATACATTCATGCATTTTTAATGGTCTAGAAAAAACTAATTTTTTTTCTACGTGATTCTTGTCAAGCCTGCCTTGCATGCACACGATCGTGAAAACATGCTCGAGAAAAGCGTGGTAAAGTACAGCACGTACGACGGCACTATAAAGGGCAATTTCCATTTGGATAGCGCCACCCTTTGGGCTGCTTTTGCTGATTTTGTGTTAGTAAAAGTTTGGTGAGAGACGATTCATGCTTTTCAGTCTTCGTGCTTTTCAGTCTGTTACAGCGTGACGAATGTGCTATCTCCATTACGAACGCTAGTTATACCAGAACAAGCGCTCCCCTCTCATAACTTGCTTCTGAGCATGCGTCGTTAAAGCCTACACTCGACCGTTTTTCACGACGTGAAAAACGACAACGTGAAAATCGACGCGAAAAAATAGAGCATGTTCTAAATTTTTAATGCCCATTTTTCACGTCATAAAAAATGCTCTGGAGCCCACACACGATCGTTTTTAATGACATTTAAAAAAAAAATTCACATCAGGAAAAACGGTCGTGTGTACGCGGCATAAGAATCAATACTTGTATGGTTTTTCTAGGTGGTGTGTTACTGTTGTTCCAAGATTATTATTTTTTTGTCATTATGAATAGTCAATGTCACTATTTAAATTTTTTTGTATTGTATATCCCTTTTAATAAAGCATAGAATTTTATATATCCAACCGTGTTGTGCCTACAAAGTCCATCTGCCAAACCTACCAATATTAACAATCCACTATTTCGGGACTTGGCACTGTGTACTATTTACCATATTCACAGTAGCACTCTGTGATGATGTGACCCCCAATCATTCAAATAGCACATGGTTCTTCCATCCCTCTGTCTGGCTCTAGTACTTCAGAGGGAGATTGCCCATCACTGCCTGGATGAGGTTCATGGTGTACAAGTTTACCTCTCAGCTACGGCTTATATTAGAAAGACTGAAGCCTCGTACACACGCTCGGTTTTCTTGACAAGAACCAGCAAGAAAACTGCTGGCAGAGCTTTCTTGCCGAGTATACCGTGCGTGTGTACGAGGCTTTCAGGTTTCTCGTCAAGAAGACTGCCTAAAATCTCGACGAGAAAAAAAGAGAACATGTTCTCTATTTTCTCATTGTGATTCTCGACAGTTTTTTTTACTGCTGAGAAACCAGAGAGTGTGTATACTTACCTGTCGCCGTGGAAACCCGCACATGCTCGAAATGACTTTGACGCATAGATCATAGGCATAGGTAGGGTGCGGCAAGATGGCAACTACGGCATCAAATGTAACGAGCGCATGCTCGTTGTACGCAATGACGTCACCACGTTCTTGCCTTCCAAAAGAACCGTGGTTCTTTTGAAAGGAGTGTCTGTACACTCGGGCAGCAAGAGATTCTTGCCCAGAATCTCGTCAGGAGAAACAACAGTTTTTTTCTGACGAGATTTTGGCCCGTGTGTAGAGGGCTTCACTCTTTATTGTCATTTCTGATGGTCTACATAAAAGGAACCAGCTATTTTTAGCGGCGCTATACCGCCACTGAGCCTCCCGCCCCAGTGTGAAAGGGGCCTAAGATTAACTGAATCTTATGTCCCTTAAAGGGGTGGTTCCCCCGAAATTCATTTTTTAAAAAAAAAATCCTTTCTCCCGCTTGGTACATGTACAATAATGTACTCACCCGTCCCAGGAATCTAGGCGCCAGCATTCTTAATTCATCAGAAAGTAAACTTTATAAAATACAGCGATGGACGTTTCCATCTTAGCTCCTGGCATTCTGAAGCCCTATGCTGGAAAGAAATAGACACGCCCAGCCCCACTCAGACAGACCAGGAAGTGCCTGCTTCACAGACCATAAAGAAAGGTAAACAAAAGTTTAAAAAAAATTTGTTTGGCGAACGTTTTTTAGGCTAACTGTGCCCTTTTGTTTAAGGTTAAGTTGTTAGATAGGTGGAACCTCCACTTTAAGCCCTGTACACACGATCGGATATCTGATGGAATCTAATCCAATGGACTTTTTTTATCGGATATCCAATGAAGCTGACTTTCATCAGTCTTGCCTACACACCATCAGTCAAAAATCCGACCATGTCCAACACGGTGAAACACTACGACGTGCTGAGAAAATTTTAATTCAATGCTTCAGAGCATGCGTCAAATTGATTCTGAGCATGCGTGGATTTTTGACCGAAGGACTTCCCCCACAGACGATCGTTTTTTTCTATCGTTTTTTTATCTATAGGACAAATTTAAAACAGGTTCTATTTTTTTTCACCGATGGGAAAAAAAACGATGGGGCCCACACACGATCGGTTCGTCCGATGAAAACGGTCCATGTGTACAGGGCTTAAAAGAATGATAAAGAAAAAAAAAATTGTGTTTACCATAAAACTTGTTTCTTGAAGTTCATTAAGGGACACAGATTCCATTCCTCTGTGTTTGTGATGCACTCCTTGGTACTGTTTTTGGTTATACCTTGCTTTCCAATGTTATTTACCAGTGTCCAAGCCCTCTTGTGGGCAGCAGTATAACCCAATTGTCTCAGATTAACAGAATCCTTTGTCCCTTAATTAGCTTCAAGGAAAGCACTTTAAGGTAAATGCAAAAAAAATTATATTTTGTAGAAAATGCTTTGTTTTGTTTTGTTCTTTCCAGACTGATTTCTGAATGAGAAGGTCAACCTTAAATATAACCACTACGCAAATTCTAATGAGGATAGCTGCAATTTCTGCATCCCTTTAGAAGAGCTGCAATAGCTTTAGAACAGTAGATCCCTATAATTTAACTCACATCTCAGTGAAGACTTTTGAGAACAGCAGTAAGTCAATGATACAAGGTTAAAATTGAATTTCTGGGGGCATACCAGTGGTCGCAGTATGTCATATTGGAAGAAAGCAATAACTTTAGAAAATTACAGCAGTTGCAAATTTACATTTTTATTAACCATTACATTACACAATTGATTAGGTAGCAATTACATTTTTTTTTTTGGTTAACACAAATTTAGTTTTCCTTTAATGCCAAGTACACACGATCGGATTTTCCATCGGAAAAACCTTGGATAGTTTTTCCGACGGAATTCCGCTCAAGCTTGGCTTGCATACACATGGTCGCACAAAAGTTCTCTGAACTTTCGACTGTCAAGAACGCGTGACGTACAACACTACGATGAGCCAAGAAAATTAAGTTCAATGCTTCTAAGCATGCGTCAAATTGTTTCTGAGCATGCGTCGGAATTGCTACAGACGATCGGATTTTCCTATATGAATTTTTTTCCATCGGAAAATTTGAGAACCAGCTCTCAATCTTTTGTTGACAGAAATTCCGACAGCAAAAGTCCGATGGAGCATACACACGGTCGGAATTTTCATTCAAAAGCTCACATCGGACTTTTGCTGGCGGAATTTCCGATCGTGTGTACAGGGCATAAGTGTCTGCTCAGAGAGATTATTGCATGGTCAAAGGCCTAGTTATGAACAGCTTGTTCCCTGAAGCAAGCAGCTTGCAAAGAAAAGTATTGTTGTAGAAGTGATACAATGATCTGGTCTTTCAGGCAATCCATTAACAGAGACATATACAGTAAAAACCACAGCCTTAAATATCCATAGATCATAGAGCTGACATAAATAACAAATGATGAACATGAGTAATATGGTCAAAATAATATAATTTTGTGTTGAGTTGTACTATTTTCTATATAAAGACAAATGTGCTCATCAAATTCCACTTGTGGTCAAGGAAGACAATGCGTCATAGTACTAAGTTTTACAATAATAATAAAAAAAATAATAATTTCACAAACATTACAAACCTATACAGTCATCCTATGTATGTCATGTATATAAATAGTGAAATACAACGGGTAAACCAAACATGGTATTTCCAAATATAGACTGGGGTCTTGACCCTGAGTTGAAGAAAAAGGAACCCATGCAGTTAATTTCCCTTCTGCACTCTAATGCCGCGTACACGTGATCGGGCTTTTGCCCCGGCCAAATCACATTGACGGAATTCCATCAGAAAAATATAGAACATGTTCTATATCTGATGTCCGATGGAATTCTGATGGGGTTATACACAATTGGAAAATCTGATGAAAAAAGTCCATCGGACTTTTTCCATCGGAAATTCCGATCCTGTGTACGGGGCATAAGAGTCAAATGCTTGTTTTGTCTAGAGAATAATGAATTGCTTACCTTATTCCTCGCTCCTCTAGCAGCTGATGCTCTTCTCCACTATCTTGCGGCCCTGGGATGTGGTCAGGCCTTAGGAGTCCTCACATACAATGCAGGACCACTGCTGCTGTCTTGTTTGAGATGACATCAGAGAGCTGAGGTCCGTCAGGCAGAAAAGAAGGACAACTTCACGAGACCAATCTTATGAAGAGGAGAAAGCCCACAGTAAAGAGGAATAAAGTTAGTATTTCACCATATTCCTACCTCCTTAGACAAAAAACTTTTAACCCTTGCAGTATGGATAGAGACCCACTGCAAGGGTTCGTTTATCTCAAGCCCCAAGTTCATCTTTGTGAATTGGATTTTTTTACTTTTAGAAATATAAAAGAAATGCATGGACAGAGAATGAAAAATGCAATGTTATGTAGAAGCCATTCACAGTATAAGGAAACACAGACTATAGCATAATTTAAGCATATTAAAGTGTATAGGGTGCACTAGTCCGAAGTATGTGTAGCGCCTGGCTATTATCAGGGCCGGTGCTATGTGAAATTTAGAGGGAAAGTTCAGAGAAATAGTTGGCTCTGAACTAGTTTGATTGTTTGAATTTGGGTCTCTGCTCTAGCTTGACTGATGTCCGGGGACTCCCGTCACCCCCGGACGGCAGGTGGCAGCAGTGGGGTCGAGTGTATCTGAGTGTCACTCCTCAGCAGCCAGTCAGGGGTTGGGCCGCCTCGCTGTGCATGCTGGAGAGGGGTATTTAGGGGCAGACGCCATTTCCACAGGGTTCTTCCTCATGTGGCGCCCACCATTGGGGTAGCCATTCCACGACACCCCCGCATATGGCCCTCCTGGACGGGGTGTGCGTGGGTAGCAGTGTTCCTGGTTCCGGGACAACGTTGGCCCGGAGCAATTGATCTGCTTTACGGATCCAGTGATCGACTGGGTCCCCAATCTAAAGGGGGTCCCGAGCTGTCCGTCCCATTGGAGGAAGCTGACCGATGAAGAGTCTGTCCTAAGGATACCAAGCACGAGGCCGGTGTTCCAGGATTGGCCTGTCCATTCATCGAAGGACAACCTGGGTTCTGAGAGGCTGGATGTTGGTCGCCTTGAATTTGAAGGAAATCTGGGTGCTGAATCTACTAAAAGAGGATTCCAGACCATAATTGTCTCCAAACATTTAGGAGGGTCTGTGGCAGAGACTTGATCCTAAGTTCGAGTGACACTTTGGCTGCCAGGCTGGTGAGAGAGGCCTTTACAGATGCACTATACCCACTCTGGCTAGAGTGGCGATGTAAAGTTGTCATTGGAAGCAGGACTGCTTCCCTACCAAGTTACACCTGTGGACATTCTCTTTATTGCAGCTCTCATCAAGTACCCTAGATGGCGGAGATACAGAGGTAACGTGTCACCCAAAACAAACCAGCAGCTCCTTTGGGGGTAGTGCTACATATGCAACAGTGTCTATTATATTGGTGGTCAGTATATGCAAAAATCAGTTCTATCGTTGCTGTCCATGGGTGTAAAAATAAACTATACTGTAGTTGTCAACATTTGAAAATAATTAGGAGTGACACCTTGAAGCGATTGAGAAGAGCGATAGATAATAACCCCTAGCATGTGACAGGAACAGCAATAACCCCCAGCAAGTGTCATGCCAGAAATTATAAACACAAGCAAAAAAACGCCAGCAAGTGTCGGGGGCCAGAAATATCCCCCAGCAAACATGTTTTAGGGCCAGCGATGATAACTTCTAGCAAGTGTCAGGGTAAGCAATAAGCCCCAGAAATGGTCAGCAAAGGTAAATCCCAGCACAATTACCACAAGCAAAATAACTGCCAGCATTTGTGGTCAGTAGTTTTACACTTCCAAAAAGCTCCTTCTCTCCCTTGCTGCTGCCAGGACTAAAATGTATGTATTGGAAATGAGATCACTCCACCCAATAAAGCAGGCAGCACAATTGCAGGCACTGTGCTGAAGTGTGTAGCATTCGAGGCACATTTTTCTAAGACAGTGTAGACAAGTGCTGGGCTAAAGCAATTTGGAGAAGGAGACATTATCCTTTATTCTTCTCTCCCTCTACTGATATTCTGATGTTATGTTGCACCATTCTCCTCTGACCAGCAGGAGGAGGGCTAAAGCCAAGCAAGCCCATAGACTTCAAGGCAGAGCACTGAGAATCCTGGCAGTGGTAGTTTTAGATGATGACAGACAAATTGTGTGACAATATATTTGGTTTGCCTTTACTACCTAGTTTGGTGCCTGTTTTCCTTGATATAGCACTACTATTATGCCGCGTACACACGGTCGTTTTATGTGATGAAAAAAAATTACGTTTTTAAAAACGTCACTTTAATTGACTGTGTGTGGGGGAAAACGTCGTTTTATGTCTTCTAAAAAAGGACCAAAAAAAATTGAAGCATGCTTCAATTTTATGTGTCGTTTTTCAAAACGTCAACTTTTACTTCACAGAAATTGACCGTGTGTAGCAAAAACGTTGTTTAAAACGACGTTTTTTCATCCGCGCATGCCCAGAAGCTACTTATGAAGCAAGCTTCAATGGAAAAACGTGGTGAACGTAACCTCGCTTTGCTAGAACATTGTGAGAAAAACGATGGTGTGTAGGCAACTTCGTCTTTGAAAATTGAAGTTTCAAAAACGTCGTTTTTTACTTCACAGAAAATGTCGTTTTTTTTCATCACATAAAGTGATGGTGTGTATGCGGCATAAGGTGTTAAGCATGACTTTCAGTGATTTCCTATGATATTGTATGTTTGTACACTCAACCTGGTGTGTGAGAGGGGCTGAGGTTCTGGAGATGATCGAGGCAAAGAACAGAGGATCCAGTGACTCCTACAGGGGTAGCGCCACATCAGCAATAGCCCTACAGATGGATACTCAAGCACCATCATGGCTCCACCACTGTTCTTACGTCTTTAAGTCCTATAGGAAGCATGTTTGAGGCCGAGTACTCACGGCAGGACATGTCCGCTGAAAACGGTCTGCAGACCATTTCCATCGGACATGTCTGGCCGGGGACTGCCCGGGGACTTCTGTTCAATGGCTATACACACCATCGAACAGAAGACCGCGCGTAAACAATACGCGGGGCGTGTCCGCGGTGTCGACGCGTCGATGACACGGTGTCGCCGCGACAATGACGCGCCGGCGTGGGCGGCCTGCCTTGAAAATGCTTCCACGCATGCGTCGAAGTCATTCGACGCATGCGAGGGATGGCGGGCGGCAGGACATGTACGGTAGGTCTGTACAGACGACCGTACATGTCCGGGCGGACAGGTTTCCAGCGGACTGTTTTAAAACAAGTCCGGGAAACAGTTGTCTGCTCAGAAACGGTCTGTCAGACAATTGTTTGCTGGAATCCTGTCCGCGCGGCTGTACACACGACGGAACATGTCTGCTGAAATTGGTCTGCGGACCAGTTTCAGCAGACATGTTTGGTCGTGAGTACGGGGCCTGAGAGTTCCCTTTTAGATTATTTCGAAAGCTAATCTGTAGCGACCCAATTATGTCATATTTATTTTTCTGATGAACATCTCCAACTTTATTACCCTCCATTCTTTGTATCTGAAATTAATTAGTCTCCTCTCCATATGTCCTGGTAGATAAAGAGCTGCAAGGGAAAGCTTGTAACTACTATGTGCAGAAGGCCCTGTGAGTCAGAATGGTAAAATCAGTTTCACCTCACCCAACCTCCCCCCCCCTCTCCTTTTTTTTCTTTTTCTTCTTCCCTATCTTTAGATTCTTTTCTTTTCTTCCATATACTCTTACAACAAGAAAAAAAAATGGTATGTCTAGGACCTAAATGGATGCCCTGCATGGGACTTCTCCATATGTCCTGGTAGCTATCTAAGTAAGTTAGTGAGACCTAGGGTTGCCACCTCATCCCTTTAAAACAGAACACATATGAAACCCTAGTGAGACCCCCCCCCTCTTACACTAGGTTGATGCTCCCATGTGCCGTTAAGCTGTGACCTACTCCATGGTACTCTTGCTACTATCTATATGTGGTTACCTGTTCACATACGATTTCATCCTTTTATACTGACTTTGAACAAGCCTATCTGTGACAGCATATGCCTGTATTCTATATGTATAGCTATTTCATAGTATTGGACAAGCGCTAAATAAAAAATAAAAAAAACAGACATTATAGGAACATTGCTGATGTAACACCCTGGTGTTTAGGCAGGGTTTCTAGTAAATTGAATTTGCCAGGCGGTAGTTGCCCTGGGTAATTGCCAGTAGATCCACTGATTCCTCTCTAGGACTTGCTGCACCTTCTCTCTTCTGTCGCTAGGTGGCGTTATGCTGGTGACATTAGATAGACAAGGGCTTAGCAAGGTCAGGTACTGAAAGAATGGGGTGTCTCAGCGAATAAGCAGGGGTTTCTTTAATCCCCTTGGCCTGCTGTGAGAGCCTATTTATTTGGGAGGTTATCGGGGTTCTGCGCCATCCGGATGGCTGTCTGGGTGGACGTGTGTTATGCTGCCCGAGGCTGCTAGGCCAGAAGACTGAGGCCTATCCCGGGGGCCTCAGGCTGCTAGGCTGTCTGAGGGCCTATCCAGAAGCAGGGGAAGCAGCACAGGGTTGGGAAGGCAGGATTGGAGTCCAGTTGTGGTCGGAGGAAGAGGGGAAAGCTGTTGCCACTAAGAGACCATCCACCTTGTTACCAGAGACCACTGTGAGTGAGCTGGAGCCAGTACCAAAGCAATCTTCTTGCCAGCCGGGGGCGGTGAAGAAGTGGGAAAACTTCAGCAAGTGCCAAGCCAGGGACCCAGCGGGACAGCAGAGGTGACGCTTGAGGAGCACCAGTAGGTGCCAAGCCAGGGACCTAGCAGGTCAGCAGGGGTGATGCCTGAGGAGTATCTGTGAGTGCCAAGACAGGGACCCAGCAGGGAAGCGGGGGTGACGCTTGAGGAAGATACTGAGTCATGGAAGTGAAAGAGCTCAGGGGATCCAGTGGTGATTGGGTCTGAGAGTCTATTGGGAGACTAGGACCTCTGTGAGTGAAGACCTACAATGAGAGACTGTAGAGTGTGAGAACTATTCTGTGTTGCCAATCAAATAGTTAAGTACAACTAACGTTAGTGACTGTTACAAGATTTGTTACCATAGAAGACAGAGGTCCTACCTATACATAAGTGGTATGCAGGCCTTCCCTGTATAGATGTCTACCTATAGAAGTTTCTGAGTCTGCCAATTATCATTGCATCTACCAAAGTGTGTCCTGGCCCTAACCCTCACTCCCATAGTTCTGTTAAGAGACAATAAATCTCTTTTGCATTCAAAAAGTGTCTGGCACCCATCACTCCACCTCGCATCACACCCACCATGCCTTGTAACCCACTTTGCAAAGATGGATGTCAGCTATTCCTGACTCTGGAGGTCCCCATTAGATCTTTGGAGGTCTGGGACTTTGCTACATTTAGAACAGGGGTCGGACTGTGGCCAGTTGGTGTAGAAAATGCCAAACCTCCCAATATCAGTGGAAGGAAACAATGTCTCAGGCTTGGTGGTCAGTGGGAGTAATTAAAAATGACATAGTGCCTGTGGTCGGTAGAAGGAGGAATACTGCTCCACCACTGGTGTCAGTGGGAGTACACCATCATTGGTGTTAGTGAGAGAAATAGTGCCTCATTGTTGGTGTTAGTGGGAGGAATAGTGCCCCATTGTTGGTGTCAGTGGGAGAAATAATACCTCATTGTTGGTGTTAGTGGGAGGAATAGTGCCTCATTGTTGGTGTTAGCAGGAGAAACATTGCTCCATCGGTGGTACCAGTGAGAGCAATGGTGCCCTTGTCACGTACCTGGTTGGAGGCCGAAGTGCCGAGAGGGCTCCCCTTGCGGCTAAGCACAGTACACCCCTGAAGATGGTACAGAAGGTGTAGTGCTCAAAGAAGCACAGGTTGCCGGATGGGTACAGGAGAATAGAGCTGGTGGTCACCTAAAGTATACCGGATAATGCAGGATACACAGCTGAGCCAAAGTCCCTAGGAATCTTCAGTAACACTTGGCAATGGTGTGTGCAGGAGACGGTAGTGAAAGCCGGGCCAGGGGTCAAACACTTTAGATCCGACAAGAGGAATAGGCAGGTAACAGAAACAGGAGCAAGCCAAGGTCAAACACAGAAAGGCAGTCCAGGAACAGGTAGCAGTAGCAAAGTCAGTGAAGCAAGCCGGCATCAGACACTGGAGATAGCTACAAGGTCGGTAAAGCAAGCCAGAGGGTCAAACCAAGAGAGCAGATCAGACAGGTCAGGAACAAGCCGGGTCACAACAGAAAAACCAAGGAATAGATGCAAAGGTACAGGAACACAGGGAAGCTGACGACAATCCAGCAATGTGATGGGATCATCAGCAATCATATATAGACCATTAAGTGGGAGCATCTGTCACATTGTGCTTAAGCGCGTACGGCGATTAGCACCTTCGCGCATTCGCACGTTAGCACCATTGCGGACCTGTGTACGCCGTTCGCACTTCTTGCACTAGTGCACATGCCAATGTGCTGGCAGCGTCCATTACCAGTGCTGGCACCATTGCCAGTTCTCCTGACAACCCTATTGTTGGTGTTAGTGGGAGGAATAGTGTCTCATTGTTGGTGTCAGTGGGAGGAATAATGCCCTATCTATGATAATTTTCTTTTTAGAATAGTGTTACATTGTTTATGTAGCACTACCCCCAAAGGAGCTGCTGGTTTGATTTGGGTGGCACGTTACCTCTATCTTCCCACTGTCTAGGGTACTGGATGAGAGCTGTAATAAAGTCAATGTCTGTGCTTTTATTACCCAACGGGGTAAAAGGGGTAAATAGTAGAAAGGTGAAGGAATAGAAGGAATGGAAGGTTACAGATTCAGGTGTAACTGATTCCTGGAAACAGTCCTGCTTCCAACGACAACTTTTGCATTGCCACTCTAGCCAGAGTGGGTATAGCGCATCTGGATAGGCCTCTCTCACCAGCCTAGCAGCCAGAGTGTCACTCTAAAACTTTAGGGTGAAGTCTCTGCCACAGACCCTCCTAAAAGTAGAGATAGTTTCGGTCCAAAATCCTTCTCAACTGGATTCAGCACCCGGATCTCCTTCAAAGAGCTTTAGTTATGTAGGATTTGATAGGCGACCATCGTCCAGCCTCTCAGAAGCGAAGGGTCCTTCGTTGAGCAAATAGGCCTCTCATGAGACACCAGCCTCGTGCTCGGTTTTCCCCAGATAGGTCTACGAGGTAGATTAATGCTCCGGACCAACGTGACCCCGGAGCCAGGAACACTGCAACACACACACACACCCTGGCCAGGAGGGCCACACACGGGGGTGGTGGGACGACTGCCCAGGTGGATGGCGGCAAGGCGACGACGCAAAACCAATGGCGTCCGCGCCCTAAACACCTCTCCCCAGCATGCACAGCGAGGCAATCAACCTTCCTGATGGGTTGCGAGGAGAAGTATCCACACGACCCTGACCTCACTGCTGCCACCTGTCGTCCGGGGGTGCCTGAGAGTCCCCAGACAGCAAGCATGGGCACACACTACAGCCAGAGCTGGAACAGAGGCCTTAAATTTAGCCAAATAAGCATGGTCAGAGGCAACTAACTCTCTGACCCCCCCTCTAAATCTACAGCAGCACTTGCTATGAAAGTAGCCAGGCGCTACATTTATATCAGTGGGAGAATGGATAATGAATTCCCTTGCATATACCAGTGTCTGAATTACCACTCTGCAGCCAGAAAACGTGCCATGAGTCAATTCTTGGACAGAAACTAAAGAAAATAAGTGTCAATAATTAAAATGGGGATGACATTTTCAGGAAAACCTTCGTCCACATGCCATTTTTTTTTAGTTGATCACAGCTCAGCTTTAATAATAACATAACTGGATTAAATTGTGTGTTTTTTAAAACATTTTCCTGGAATTCCACTTTAACTAACGGCCTAAAAATCCTCTACATATGTAACACTGGCACCTGCTCAGTTTGGACCTTGGCCCCGAAGCACGTTTCGTCCCTCTTTGATACACTCCATTCAAAACCGCAGGACTGCAGCAATTTTTCACTCCATTATGCCAAGTCTGCTAAGATGAATGTTTAAGCCAGACAACCACATAAAACAGACATTGTATTTCCTATTGGACCTATTAGATTAACATTATTCGGTAGCTGAACACTATGAGGAGACGGGGAGCTGTCTGCAACTGAGGCATGTACGTTCAGAGGATGTCTTTGAAAACTTCCACTAACAGGGAACATCCTGAAATAAGCGAAGACAAAAAAAAAAAACGTCTGAAATATTTTGGGTTTACTTTTTTCTTTTTTTTTGTGAAGGATGTGGGAAATTAAGAAAAAAGAAAAAAAAAAAAGCCAGGACAAATGCCGCACATTCTATTAATCTCCAAAGGGTGGAGTACACTTTTAGCAGTCACTGTGGCTAGCTAAGTGATTTACAAGATCTTTCATTTGGTACGGAGAATCATTGCTCACTTGCATATTTCCAATACCTGACCATATGCTAACCGTACAACCACAAACTCAAAGCATCCTGCTGCTCCTTCAACAACTTTATCGCAAGAGTCAGAAAACAAGAAAGCCTAAATGTTTTCCTTTAATGGCTCTTTGTTGGATAGGGATGAAAAAATATATGTCCTGGGTTGATGATGCTGATGGAATTGTGCTGATATGCAGTTGCAACTTTAAAGCCACTTCTATATAGTAAAAATTGATAAAAATCAAAGGAGGGGGTTAAAACCACAGAAATAAAAGGCATTTTATTGTGTGTTTGATGAATATAATTCAGGGTATTAACCACTTGCCGACCGATACACGCCGAAATACTTCGGCACAATGGCAGCGGTGGGAAAATGAACGTACCTTTACGTCCCCTTTAAGAAGCCGCGCGGCGGGCGCGCACGACAGCGGAGGCTTGCGCGCCCGCCGAACTCTCCGTGACTTTGCCCGTGGGCCCGGCAAACTCGATGTTCCCCAGCGGCCCGCAACTCTGTTACAGAGAGGCAGAACGGGGAGATGCCTATGTAAACAGGGCATTTCCCTGTTCTGCCTAGTGACAGGACAGAGATCTACTGCTCCATGTGATAGGGAGCAGTTGATATAAGGAAAGACGGGATGGACAGCCGCACGCCAAAAAAAACATAAGGTTGTCTTTATTGTAAAAAAAATATCCTACGCGTTTCACACTCCGATTAGTGCTTAGTCATGGCTAACATAAAATAAAACACTAATCGGAGTGTGAAACGTGTAGGATGTTTTCCCTGTGTTCTGCTTGCTTTGTAGTGCATTATTTATAATTTTTTTTTTTTCTTTTTTTTTTAAGTGTATTTTGTGCGTGTACTCTAGAGAGGAGCTGGACTGCAGGAGTTGGGAGTAGGCAGGCCTCCCCCAGAGGCAATCTGCCACCTTTCTCCATGCCCCGGGTGGATGCTAATTTCCATACAAAATTTTGCTGGTGTATAGCTTTATAGTATAGTTTTAGAATATTAGGATTTTTACAGAGACAAGTGTGGAAATCTATCAGAGACAGAAGGAAGGGGGATGAAACCAAGGAAAGCAAACATACTGGTAAAAAAACCTGAAGTGTATTGACACATATGTATTACACAAAGGTAAAGTTCCCCTCAACACAGCAGGAAGTTCAACTATAAATCTCTGCCTGTTGCTAATCTGCCGTTGATCAGAGCGGTTTGCACAGATGAAGGGCTGCTCTTCCCAAAAGCACATGGCTAATATAAATAAAAGTTCCAAACCAAAGGAACACAGAACTTTTGTTCCAGTGACCCGCGTCTACAGTGTAACTTTCTACGTGTTATCTGAAGCCTCTACAACTGTTTCTGGAGCCCGACAGCTGATCGGAAGCAAAATCGAAAATGCATTAGTCAAGGAAGCTTTGAGGCCTCTCGGACTTTCATGGATATTTAGACATAGAGGAGCCTAAAAAATGTGGCATCTTTAGACGGGGGTAAAATGAAGCGAGAAAGTGAAACAATCATGGTCTACTATGTTGGAATAAATGTTTTTTCACGGATTTACACATTTTTAAATATATTAAAGATGTAATCACAAAAAAACGTACGTAATCTTTCATATGTTCTTGTATTTAAAAAGTGTTTTTTTTTTTTTTTTAAATCTACAGCTTTAGTTAAATAAATATCCGATGATCGTGAAATGAAGGTCATTGTTCAGTCCTTAGAGAATTAGAAATCAAGAAATTCATTATAATACTACAATAAAAATCGTAAAATGAAATACAAATGTAGTCCCATCCATCATCACACATTTAATGTGTAACCTAAAAACAAATATACCGTAGCTACCTGGACCGGACTTACCATTGGGCTTGACTGGGCTCGAGCCCGTGGGCCCTGCCTAATAGGGGGCCCCGTCTGTTTGCGTTAAATTATTTCAATAATATGCCAGTCATTTAATTTTTAATTTAAAGTGTGTTGATTGGTCTAGCATTTTTGCCTGTTCTAGGGAGATTGATCCCTGATGTGCAAGCGAAGAATTCAAAAAACATTTGTCATCGAATCGTTCATTACGGAGATTCGTTCAAAAATGCTGATTCATCTATGAAACAAGTGTATTTGATTAAGGAATTGAATCATTCATTCAAACCCAATTGTTTTTTTTTTTTATAATTCAGATTAATTAAACATTTTTAATAGACTTCAGCAATTAACATAAATTATGTAATTTTGTTTGTTGTTTGTTCAGAATCGTGATCTCTATCTTTATTCTCAGTTTATCCAGAATTGTGTAGCTCTAATACATAGCTTGTGTATGTATCATTTTGTTCTATTTAAAGTAATGTACAGAAGGTAGGGCCGGAAAGTGATTCAAGCCCAGTGGCCCCCTGCACCCCAAGTCCTGCCCTGGTAGCTACACAAGGCATATATACGCAATAGAAAAATAACCCCCCCCCCCAATCTAGGTAATCTCCCTACAATTCAAAAGCCATACTATAACCCGTATTTGTAGGGCGTCAGCCCTTTGCCCTTGCTCCCCTATGTTGTCATCTTTTTTCACAGGCTTCTGGCAGAGACAGTGGGTTGATTTACTAAAGGAGTAGAGTATGTTTACTTGCAAAGTGAATTTTTTACTTAATAATGAATGAGGTGAAGCAAAGTGGAAATTCACTACTTTGCAAAGAATACCCAATAAGCTGGATAAAACTTTAAGGCCTAGTACACACGAGAGGATTTATCCGCGGATACGGTCCAACGGACCGTTTCCGCGGATAAATCCTCTCGAAGATTTCCGCGGATTTGGATCCGATGGAGTGTACTCACCATCGAATCGAAATCCGCGCCGAAATCCCATCGCGATGACGTGTGATGACGCGGCGACGTGCGCGACGCTGTCATATAATGAATTCCACGCATGCGTCGAATCATTACGACGCATGCGGGAGATCCATTCGGACGGATTGATCCGGTGAGTCTGTACAGACCAGCGGATCAATCCGTTGGGATGGATTCAAGCGGATAGATTTTAAAGCATGTCTTCAAATTTCTATCCGCTTGAAATCCATCCCAGGGGATAAAAATCCGCGGAAACAGATCCGCTGGATTGTACACACCAGGGGATCTATCCGCTGGAGCCGGTCCGCGGATCAATTCCAGCGGATGGATCCTCTCGTGTGTACGGGGCCTAAGAAAAACTTTTTGCTTGTATATGATTGAAATATTGAAGTCAATACAAGTTATTGGTTCAGGAATGTGAAAGATATGTAGGTCAACATTAGTACACTGATAAAAACAAGCTACTAGTGAACACATAGCAGTTTATTTAGTTAAAAGAAATGGGCTGTCCACTTTCCAAAGAGTGCCCTATCACATACAAGAAAACAGAAAAACAGCCATTTTGCATGCATATGATTGGATGATGGAAGTAGGCAGAGTGTCATGTCATGGAGGCAAATTTCCTTTGCAAAGTGCAACTTTCCATGCAAAGTGAACAGTATATTTGCCTTTAGTAAATCAAACATATAAACTCAGTGGATAAATGCATCAAATCTATACAGAAAGAGACACAGAAAAACAAATCCTTCTTTTTTTTTGGGGGGGGGGGGGGGCTCTGTTACTAATCTTGACCCAAACCAAATGATTTGGTTGTTATTCCCTTGAAAGACTTCAAGGCTTTCTTCTACACTTTCTCCATGTACAGGTTAGCTACAATGGAAGATACAGGTGATCCTATAGCAGTGGTGGCAAACCAAGTTGGCACCCCAGATGTTTTGAAACTACATTTACCATGATGCTTATCTACACTGCAGAGTGCATAATGTAGTTCCAAAACATCTGGGGAGCCAAGGTTTGCCATCACTGGCTTATAGCATAGCCATGTTTATGTCTGTAGAAGTTATCCATGTACTTGAAATGGGTTGTGTTGAGTCAAAGGTCCAGGAAGGAATATACTTGGTCTGACTTGAGTTTTGTTCTTTACCGTATATCTTCCACAGGTATTGCCATTTTAGTATCTCTATACCGATAACAGTTCACACCTAGACAAAGGTAGACAAATCTCTATACCGATAAAAGTTCACACCTAGATAAAGGTAGACAAATCTGTATATCGACAGTTCACACCTAGACAAAGGTAGACAGAGGTACTACTGGCTGCTAACTGATTAGTAGCGCTTATGAGTGAGTGAGTGAGTGAGTGAGAAACTTGTAAAGCGCAACACATGCGAACTGAATCGCCTTTGGGCGCTGTATCCATTTCATGGGTAAGGAACCCCTTGACCTCAGAAGAGATGGGTTTTAATCTTTCTCCTGAAGGCCAAGTGGTCCGACTCCAGTCGGATGGTGGTTGGTAGTGCATTCCACAGGCAAGGTCCCTGGACTGCAAATCTTCGATCTCCTTTGGACTTGTATCTGGTTTTGGGTATCTTGAGTAGGTTTTGATTGCTGGATCGCAGAATGCGATTGGGGTTATGGGCTTTTATTGGGGGGCGTTGCCTTGCACAGAGCAGACTACAAAATAGATTCTTAGATTTTGGCTCCAAATTGCACCCTTGGGTGCAATTTGGAGCCAAAATCTAAGGGGCAAATCCACAAAAGAGATACTCCGGCGTAAGCCGTCGTATCTCTGGTTCTAACTTTGGAACTGATCCTCAGAAGCAGTTTTCCTAAGTTAGGCAGAAGATCCGACATCTGTAAGGGACTTACACTGCCGGATCTTAGGATGCAGTACCGCATCCGCCACTGGGGGCATTTCGAGTCGAAATGCCTCTGTTAGTATGCAAATTAGCACTTAGGGCGATCCTCAAAGCTTTTGTGCCTAGTTTTTTCGCCGTAAGTGTTAGTTTGCCTGGTGTAAAACTAGGGCTGCTTTTACAAAGTGTAAAGTTAGTCACACCTTGTAAAGGCCCATTCAAGCGACGGCATTTGGTATGCATTCCCGAGGGAGAACTCCACGGCAATTTGTAAATTCCAAACCGGCATGGGTTCCCCCCCAGGAGCATACCAGGCCCTTAGGTCTGGTATGGGTTGTAAGGGGACCCCCCCTCCGCCGAAAAATTGACGTAGGGGGTCCCCCTACAATCCATACCAGACCCGTATCCAAAGCACGCTACCCGGCCAGCCAGGAAGGGAGTGGGGACGAGCGAGCGCCCCCCCCCCCTCCTGAGCCGTGCCAGGCCGCATGCCCTCAACATGGGGGGGTTGGGTGCTCTGGGGCAGGGGGGCGCACTGCGGGCCCCCCCACCCCAGAGCACCCTGTCCCCATGTTGATGAGGACAGGACCTCTTCCCGACAACCCTTGCCATTGGTTGTCGGGGTCTGCGGGCGGAGGCTTATCGGAATCTGGGAGTCCCCTTTAATAAGGGGGCCCCCAGATACCGGCCCCCCACCCTAAGTGAATGGATATGGGGTACATCGTACCCCTATCCATTCACCTGTAGGCAAAAAGTAAAAGTTAATAAACACACAACACAAGTCTTTTTAAAATATTTTATTATTCTGCTCCGGACGCCCCCCCTGTCTTCGTTATTAGCTCAATTACCAGGGGGGGGTTCTTCTTCCACTCTCCGGGGGTCTTCTCCGCTCTCCGGGGGGGGTTTCTGCTTCCGCTCTCCGGGGGGGGCTTCTCCGGACTCCGGGGGGCTTCTTCCATCTTCTCCCCTCTTCCGCTCTTGACTCGGCGAACCCCGGTTCTTCTGCAGCTCTCCGGTGCCTTCTTCTTCAGCGCTGGCTGCCTGCTATGTTTGTGTGTTAGCTCGATTTCAAACAGGCAGCCGGCGCGGTCTTCTGTGACGCCAGGGTCTTCTGGTCTTCTGTTCTTCCGATGTTGCCTCGTCGCCTGTTGTCGCTGTAATGATGGAAGCGCGCCTTGCATCACATTTATATAGGCATCACCGTCCCATCATGCTCCGGTAGGTACCCACGTGGTGGGTGCACGTGGGTAGGCACCCACCACGTGGGTACCTACCGGAGCATGATGGGACGGTGATGCCTATATAAATGTGATGCAAGGCGCGCTTCCATCATTACAGCGACAACAGGCGACGAGGCAACATCGGAAGAACAGAAGACCAGAAGACCCTGGCGTCACAGAAGACCGCGCCGGCTGCCTGTTTGAAATCAAGCTAACACACAAACATAGCAGGCAGCCAGCGCTGAAGAAGAAGGCACCGGAGAGCTGCAGAAGAACCGGGGTTCGCCGAGTCAAGAGCGGAAGAGGGGAGAAGATGGAAGAAGCCCCCCGGAGTCCGGAGAAGCCCCCCCCGGAGAGCGGAAGCAGAAACCCCCCCCGGAGAGCGGAGAAGACCCCCGGAGAGTGGAAGAAGAAGCCCCCCCTGGTAATTGAGCTAATAACGAAGACAGGGGGGGCGTCCGGAGCAGAATAATAAAATATTTTAAAAAGACTTGTGTTGTGTGTTTATTAACTTTTACTTTTTGCCTACAGGTGAATGGATAGGGGTACGATGTACCCCATATCCATTCACTTAGGGTGGGGGGCCGGTATCTGGGGGCCCCCTTATTAAAGGGGACTCCCAGATTCCGATAAGCCTCCGCCCGCAGACCCCGACAACCAATGGCAAGGGTTGTCGGGAAGAGGTCCTGTCCTCATCAACATGGGGACAGGGTGCTCTGGGTGGGGGGGCCCGCAGTGCGCCCCCCTGCCCCAGAGCACCCAACCCCCCCATGTTGAGGGCATGCGGCCTGGCACGGCTCAGGAGGGGGGGGGGCGCTCGCTCGTCCCCACTCCCTTCCTGGCTGGCCGGGTAGCGTGCTTTGGATACGGGTCTGGTATGGATTGTAGGGGGACCCCCTACGTCAATTTTTCGGCGGAGGGGGGGTCTCCTTACAACCCATAACAGACCTAAGGGCCTGGTATGCTCCTGGGGGGGAAACCCATGCCGTTTTTTTCATTGAAAATTGGCATGGAGTTCTCCCTCAGGAATGCATGCCGAGCGACGCTGTCATTTTTTTTAAAAATTATTTGTTTTCCCGGCGCGTCTTTTTTTCACCCGTCGCAACTTTAGTGTCCCGTCGCAATCCACAAAGCCGCCCGGCGTCAATTACGTTCGCGCGATGCACGTCGGGAAAATGACGTCACACGCATGCGCAGTACGGCCGGCGCGGGAGCGCGCCTCATTTAAATTGTAAACGCCCCCCGGAGAGGAGGAACGCCTTACGACGGCGGCACTTAACTTACACGGCTTGAAATTTTTACGTAAGTGCTTTGAGGATCAGGCACTTAGGTAAAAACTTTAAGTCAGTGTAACTTAACTGCTGAAAGTTAAGTTACGCCGCCTGGCTGAGGATTTGGCCCTAAGAATCTATTTTGTAGTCTGCTCTGTGCCTACAAATCTCACCTGAGTAGGGAACAAAGCTGGAAGTAATTGTTCCCTAGCAAATAGGAGATCCTTGTCTAACCTCTGTAAGAATAGTTAAAACTTAAAAGCAACAAATTTTAGCAAAAACAAAGTTGTTTTTTTATATATTAATGGTTTTTCCAAGTGAGTAATATTCTCCATGTGCCAAAGCAGTATTAAGTGTTATGTACAAGTATCTCCACAGGAATAAATTACAGAGTGTTCTACCATGTTGTCAGCTGCAAATAGAAGCAGGACATTTTTAAGTGATACCTTTTACTGGCTGAGCAGATTAACACTGCAAGTGATTAAGACAGGTCAAGTCTTTTCCAGACTGGTGCATCGTAGACATTGAAATGTTTATAATGTAGTCTTAATAGGGCAAGTTAAACCATTCTAACATACTGACATTAGGGGCATAACTAGGAATTGTAAAGAGCCTCATACAATTTGATGGGGCCCTTACCCAAGGAACGATTGCCTACTAATAATAGCCAGCCACCTATTACAATGGTAGTTAATGATAGTCCTGTTAACCTGTAATAAAAGCCCCTTTCACATTGGTGGTCTGTGGTGAGCATGCACCCCTAATTATAACCCTCTTTATAGTGGTAGCCAGTGGTGACCAATCCCCTAATAATAGCTCCCTTCATATTAGTGGTTAATGATGCATCCTGCTCCCCTAATAAATGCTTCCTTTACTTTGGTGGTCAGTGACTCTTAGGCCTTGTACACACGACCGGATCTATCCGCTTAGCGGATATTTATCCGCGGAGATTCCTCGGGCCGATCGATTTCAAGCGGATATAAATTTCTTAGCAGGCTAAGAAATCTATCCGCTTGAATCGGGTCCAGCGGATTGATCCGGTGGTCTGTACAGACTCACCGGATCAATCTGTCCGCTCCCCTCCCTCGCATGCGTTGTAATGATTTGACGCATGCGTGGAAGTACTTACCTTCCAGCGTCGCGCACGTCGCCGCATCATCGTCGCGGCGCGACACGTCACCGCGGATGAATTCCGCGCGGATTTTGATCCGATGCTGTGTACAAGCCATCGGATCCAAATCCGGAGGAGGAATCTCCGCTGGAAACGGTCCGGCGGACCGTTTCCAGCGGAGATCCCCTCGTGTGTACGGGGCCTTAGGCCTCGTACACACGACCGAACATGTCTGCTGAAACTGGTCCGCATACCAGTTTCAGCGGACAGATCCGACCGTGTGTACAGCCTAGCAGACAGGTTTCCAGCAGACAAAAGTTTTAAAGCATGCTTTAAAACTTGTCGGCTGGAAACCCGTCCGTCTGACATGTCCGCTGGTTAGTACACCTAACCAGCGGACAGAAATCTCCCGCATGCGTCAAATGGATTCGACGCATGCATGGAAGTATTTTACTTCCTGGTTTGGTGACGTGGCGGCGTCAACGTCACCGCCACGTCACCGCGCTGTCTGTCCACGGGGATTTCGGTTTGATGGTGTGTACAACCATCAGACCGAAATCTCCGAGCGGACATGTCCGATGAAAACGACGGTCCGCGGACCGTTTTCATCGGACATGTTTGCCCGTGTGTACGAGGCCTTAATGATGTTCTCTGAGGCCGGGTACTCACGACCAAACATGTATGGTGAAAGCGGTCCGTCGGACCGTTTTCACCATACATGTCTGCCAGAGGGCTTCTGTACGATGGTTGTACACACCATCGTACAGAAGTCCGCGCGTAAACAATACGCGGGGCGTGTCCGCGGTGTCGCCGCGTCGATGACGCGGTGTCGCCGCGACAATGACGCGGCGACGTGGGCGGCCCGCCTTTAAAATGCTTCCACGCATGCGTCGAAGTCATTCGACGCATGCGAGGGACGGCGGGCGCCTGGACATGTACGGTAGGTCTGTACTGACGACCGTACATGTCCGAGCGGGCAGAATTCCAGCGGACTGTTTTAAAACAAGTCCAGGAATATTTGTCTGCTGGGAAAAGGCCCGGCGGGCAAATGTTTGCTGGAATTCGGCCCGCTCGCGCCCACACACGACCAAACATGTCTGCTGAAACTGGCCTGCGGGCCAGTTTCAGCAGACATGTTTGCTCGTGAGTATGGGGCCTAAGAATAACCTATTTTTCTACTGATCATTAGTTATCTCCCATGCCACTTAAAAGAGAAGTATGTGAATTTATTTTTTCCCATATTCATACTTACCTAGGTGGATGCAGCATCTGTCCCCCGCCACCTCTGCGTTGCGAACCAAGCCATCGAACATCACCGTTGGCTCGGTTCTCTCAGCTTCCTGAGCAGAGAGCTGCTGCCTGTCAATCAGCAGCTCTCCTGCTCTGCTCCTCCACGCTGATTGGAGCACTGAGCTGTGGAGGGGTAGGGAGGGGCTGTCTCAGTGGCTCGCTGAGAGGCTGAGATGGCTATCAGTCTAAGCAGCTGTCGTATCCAGACTTTCAGAGTCGTGATGACGTGGTGCCTGGAGTGATCTGTGTGACATCAGCAGAGAGCTTACCTCAAACGGCTCTCTGCTGAAAATGGGTCACAGGAGTGCAAAACGAAGTGCACTCCTGTGACCCGTAGGAGAAGCCCAGCCAAACGAGCTAAGGCTGGACTTCTCTTTTAATAAAGCCCATTTTGCTAAAGAGGAACTTAACCCTGCCAAACTGCCCCCCAAAAAAACTAACACTTGTCTCTAACACTTGTAACATACCTACCAAACCATGAAGTATAATTTTCACTGTTTTTCTCAAGTGCCACCATATTTACTGGAGATCCAGTGCAGGTGTAGACATGCTGTGTGTTTCTGCCAGGTTCACAGAACTTGGCAGAAACCCTGTAGTGTACCTGCATATACGCAAGATTAGAGGTGGCTCTAGGATTTGTGAGGCCTTAGACAAAACTTGACTCACGCCTATGATGGGAAAAATAATTCAAGGACAAGAGCCTCTTCCCCACAACCCTGGCCGGTGGTTGTGGGGGACTGTGAACAGAGGGCTTATCGGAATCTGGAGGCCCCCTTTAACAAGGCAGCCCCCAGATCCTGCTCTTTAATAACTAAGGGGCGGGGGCCACCCGGTGATGTCACCTGGTGGACCCGTCCCTTGTGACGACACTGACTGAGGGCATGATGGGTCATTGTCGTCACAAGGGGTGGTGTCACCGATATTCACTGGTTGTTGGGGACACTTTTGGCCCCGTTCCTGAGTCAGGGCTCATAACGCTGCCTTAGCATGGCAGCGTTAAGGTCCCCTGTCCCTCAAAACTGGGGTAATGCATTGGGTAAGTTAGGCGGCCGTGAGGCCCCTGTGAGTGCGAGGCCTTAAGCGACCACCTAATTTGCCTAATTAAAGATCGCCTGGGCATGTGCAGACATGGCACAGATTTCTACCAGTTCT
Source organism: Rana temporaria (assembly GCF_905171775.1). Taxonomy (NCBI): domain Eukaryota; kingdom Metazoa; phylum Chordata; class Amphibia; order Anura; family Ranidae; genus Rana; species Rana temporaria. The sequence continues at coordinate 54,028,599 of NC_053489.1, forward strand.
CTAGCATCTACACAAGATCCCACCAAGTTCTCTGGAATGTCTATGTCCCACATCCAGGGAGGCACTTTTTTGAGATCTTGCGCAGGAGACCTGCGGTGTATCTACAGATACGTCACCCTGGCTTAGGAAGCAGGAGAGAGGACATCAAAGGAAGTAAATGGATAGAGCTGTTTTTTAAATTGGTGAGCACTATAGTAATCACTATGAAAGAATCATTGAGTTTGTTTGAGCACTTACTGTTTTGTAGTACCATTCTCAAGGCTGCCTCAGTGTGTGGCAATTCAGAATGCCGGTCCTGCTTTCACTGAAGTCTGAAGAAGGTTCATAGCCACCAGCTCAACATATTATTAGTATTTACCTGAGGGGTGCACACCCAGCCCACTCCTTCTCCAGGCATACGTAAAGGCAAGTATACAATTAGTTATGTAAAAATGCATGTAGGTTTCAAGATATATCACCTTCCGTTGGGTCGCATCAAAGAAGTAGTCGTTTTCAGGTTGAGGGGTGGTCTGTTTCTAGGGAAATATTTGCAACCTGTCATCCTCATACAGTGGGGATCGAAAGTTTGGGCACCCCAGGTAAAAATTTGTATTAATGTGCATAACGAAGCCAAGGAAAGATGAATACATCTCCAAAAGGCATCAAATTACAGATTAGACATTCTTATAATATGTCAAAAAAAGTTAGATTTTATTTCCATCATTTACACTTTCAAAATGACAGAAAACCAAAAAATGGCGTCTGCAAAAGTTTGGGCACCCTGCAGAGTTATCATCTTGTACTGCCCCCTTTGGCAAGTATCACAGCTTGTAAACGCTTTTTGTAGCCAGCCAAGAGTCTTTCAATTCGTGTTTGAGGTATCTTTGCCCATTCTTCCTTTCAAAAGTCTTCCAGTTCTTTAAGATTTCTAGGCAGTCTGTCGCACACTGCTCTTTTAAGGTCTATCCATAGATTTTCAATTATGTTGAGGTCAGGAGATTGTGAAGGCCATGGCAAAACCTTCAGTTTACGCCTCTTGATGTAATCCCCCGTGGATTTTGTGGTATGTTTAGGATCATTATCCATTTGTAGAAGCCATCCTCTCCTTAACTTCAGCTTTTTCACAGATGGCATCAAGTTACCATCCAAAATTTGCTGAAATTTTATTGAATCCATTTTTCCTTCTACTCGTGAAATGTTCCCTGTGCCACTGGCTGCAATACAACCCCAAAGCATGATTGATCCACCCCCATGCTTAGAGGTTCTTTTCATTAAATTCTGTGCCCTTTCTTCTCCAAACGTACCTTTGCTTATTCCGGCCAAAAAGTTCTATTTTAACCTCATCAGTCCACAGAACTTGTTTCCAAAATGCATGAGGCTTATCTATATGTTCATTTGCAAAGTTCAAACGCTGATTTTTGTGATGAGGACGTAGAAGAGGTTTTCTTCTGATGAGTCTTCCATGAAGACCATATTTGTACAAGTATCTCTTTATAGTGGAATAGTGGACCACAACTCCAGTGTCTGCCAGATCTTTCTGGAGGGATCGTGCAGTCAAACGTGGGTTTTGAATTGCCTTTCTCACAATCCTGCGAGCTGTTCTGTCTGATATTTTTCTTGGTCTTCCAGATCTTGCTTTAACTTCCACTGTTCCTGATGACTGCCATTTCTTAATTACATTCCGAACAGAGGATATTGACATCTGAAAACGCTTTGCTATCTTCTTATAGCCTTCTCCAGCTTTGTGAGCGTCAACTATTTTCAGTTTCAGTTTTCTAGACAACTGCTTAGAAGAACCCATGGTGCTGATTGTTGGGGCAAGGTCAGATGAGTCTGGGCATTTAAAACCTTTGAGATTGACATCACCTGGTCTTCCCAGACGATGATTGAGAACAATCCATGACACTGGCAGGTCTCAGCTTTGCAAAGGGGGCAGTGCATGCTATAAATTCTGCAGGGTGCCCAAACTTTTGCAGACGCCATTTTTTTGTTTTCTGTAATTTTGAAAGTGTAAATGATGGAAATAAAATCTAACTTTTTTTGACATATAAGAATGTCTAATCTGTAATTTGATGCCTTTTGGAGATTTTTCCATCTTTCCTTGGCTTCGTTATGCACATTAATACAAATTTTTACCTGGGGTGCCCAAACTTTCGATCCCCACTGTATTGTTTTAAAAAAATTTACACTCAACATATAGGCAAGGGTCCCAACTTCAAGGCTAGCTTTACTTTGACTGCAACTTTTACTAAGAATATGGGGCCAAATTCTCAAAAGAGATACGCAGACTTAACTCCATTTTTCTAAATTTACATGGCGCGTATATTTGCGCACGATCGTCAAAACGACTTAAGCAAAGATTTCCGTATTTTCAGCCGTACTTAAATTAGTTACACCTGCGCATTCCCGGGCGCAAATTACGTTAGGCTCGCCGCTGTTTTTGATAGGCAAAGATGCAAATGAGGGAGTTAGGGCGATTCTCAGAATTAAGTGTGTGCGCCGTATTTTCCGCCCTGTGCGCACCTGTTAGTTTTTCTGACTAAATTTCCACATTATAAAACCAGCCCTAATTTTACACATGCTGTGGAAGGGTTTGCTGAAGGTAGTGACTAGAGGTTACAGCTCTAGTTGTGAAGGTTGTTGTTTAAAAATGCCAGGACCAGCGATGATTTTGACGGCACTTGCTGCCATACAGGCACAAAGGAGGAGGAGGAGGGCACAGAGGAGGAGGATGAGGGCACAGGCGCATGTTTATTGGCCACGCCATGATATTTGGCAAATGCCAGCTTATGAGGTGATTGGCAACTACCGATTTGATAGGGAGGCCATCCTGGAGATCACCCAACTCCTTCATGAGGATCTAATCGCCCCAACCCTACGTTCCCATGCCCTGACACCTCTTGAAAAGGTGATGGCAACCCTCCATTCAAGTGGCTCATTCCAGCGAGCATCTGGAGGTGTGGCTGGGATGGTGCAGTCAACCATGAGTAAATGTCTACATCAGGTGGTCCCTGCCATACTGCGGCGCATGAGCAATCAGTTTGTCATGCCCACCCAGGAGGACCAGCGTGTGCAAGCAATGACAGACTTTTACAATATTGCTGGCTTTCCTAAGACCATCGGGGCGATTGACTGCACCCATGTGGCACTCCAGCCCCCCCATGATACTGAACACCTGTTCAGAAACAGGAAAGGCTGGCATTCGATCAATGTCCAGATGATCGTAGATGCACATGGCCTCATCTGGCACGTTTGTGCCAAGTTTCCCGGCTCGTGCCATGATAGTTTCATCCTAAGGCAGACCAAGATCTACAGAGACTTTGAGATGAACGTGTATGGAGACAGCTGGCTGATTGGTGAGTGACATTGGTGTCAGGTATGCCCCCCCCATGATGCAGACATCACAAGGGGCACATGCATGACTAATATCCTCCTGTCTTTTCCCTTACAGGTGACTCAGGATATGCCTTGGGACCCCACCTGATGACCCCCTTTAGGAACCCCCAAACACCCGGAGAACGAAAATTCAATGAGGTGCACATCCAGACCCGGGCTATAGTAGAGCAGACTTTTGGCATGCTAAAGTCAAGATTCAGATGCCTTGACAAGACTGGGGGTACACTATTGTATTCCCCAGACTTTGTATGCAAAATTATTGGGGCATGTTGCATACTGCACAATTTTGCATTAAGAAGGGGCATGCATGTGGAGATATGTCCTGACCTAACCCCCCACCCAGGCAATCCCCCCCCCCAAACCCCTCTACCCGGTCTACTGAGGGCCAGGCAATCAGGAGACAACTGTCTGAAGGCATCTTTGCCCAGTAAATGGATCCTAATTATATTTTTCTTTTTGATTTGCCCAGAACAAATCACAGAGATTATGTGACCTTTAAATCTTTATTTTGCAAAATAAATGCACATTACTTATATGCCAAAGAGAATGTTTATTTTTATTTACAAAATGCACATTAATTATCTCACAATGAGAATGCATGAATGCACGTCACTGTGGTCCCTAGCACAGACACATCACATGCACATCGAATTGGATTAGATCCAAGTACCCCCCCCCTTTGGTACTTGGGAGCAGTAACGCCCCGCCACGGCTCCAGTTATGTCACTGTGCATTCATACACCATTCAGGAACCTAGGATGACTTCTCCCTGGTCCTGGGGATCCCTACTCCACCAAAACTGAGGGTGACACCCTTATGTTTTCAGGAATGCCACCCCCCCACATTCACACATCATTCACACACATAAACCAAATCATAAGTACAGTGTAAAAAAAAAAAAAAAAAAAAAGTACCCCTGCAAATTAGGGATGTTGCTGAGTGCTCCTTCTGGGCTGCCCACGGGCACGGGCACGGGGACGGCCACGGCCGACTGGGGGATCTTCACGGGGGGGGGGTCTGTGCAGGGGAGGGAGTATTTTCAGGGGGGGGGACTGTGCAGGGGAGGGAGTATTTTCAGGGGGGGGGACTGTGCAGGGGAGGGAGTATTTTCAGGGGGGGACTGTACAGGGGAGGAAGCAGCCTCCCCTGGTGTCTGTCCTCCTGCTGGCCTTCCCTCCAAGGCAACGGCTATCCTTGTCAGACAGGAAGTAATGTCAGCCGTATTGGCCTGCACAGCCCGGGTATTGGCCTGCACAGCCTGGGTGAGGGCAGTCACCTCCTGGGCCACACCTGTTGTGGCGTTCCTCAGGTCCCACAAACAGGTGATGACCCCCACGGAGTTGGTGGCCACGTCACCCAGTGACTCCCTCATTGCACCCAGGCTGCGCTCCACCTTGCTCATTGTTTTTTGTATTGCAGACAGACTGCGGGTCTGCCGGACATTGTCCCTCAACAGACTGACCGGCAGACGCACCAAACCCCCCCTGTTTTCAGGGGTCGGCATCCTACTTGCCCCTGAGGCTTGTGGCCTTGGAGGAGGAGTTGGAGTGAGCCATGGGTGCTGCTGCATGTTGGAGGAGGGTTGGAAGGGGCGACCCATGATGGTGGCCTGACTTCTGGGCGCCTGTGGGGTTCCCTCAGGGGATGATTCAAAGGTCATATCTTGGCCCATCATTATTTCCTGCCCAATCAGAATATTGTCATCTTCCTCCCCCTCATCCTCCTCCCACTCAACATCCAAATTAGGGGAGTTGTGGGCACTCCCCTCCCATGGCGAATCCTGCCCTTCTTGGGACTCTGCATGAGCCTGTCTTGGGGGTGGTGCAGCAGCCTGCCCTGATGGGCCTGCAACCTCCTGACCTGATGGGCCTGCAACCTCCTGACCTGATGGGCCAGCCACCTCCTGGGCTGATGGGGCTGCCACCTCCTGGGCTGATGGGGCTGCCACCTCCTGGGCTGATGGGGCTGCCACCTCCTGGGCTGATGGGGCTGCAACCTCCTGGGCTGATGGGGCTGCAACCTCCTGGCCATCTGGGGAGGACACAAAACAATCACAGGTTGTTGGATCCATACACTTGGCACATCTTCCCTTCCCCCACCCACACATGCTAATCACCAGATAGAAATTCAAAAAAATTACCTGTCTTCATAAGAGGATCATTGTCAAAGCCAGGCAGGCCCACCACCTGCTGTGGGTGGAAACACTGGGCCACTGCCCATTCCTCCTCACTCATCCTGACTGGGCAGGGTCCCCCTCCTCCAGTGCCCCTGGTATGGGCATGCAGCGTTGCCAGCTTGTTCCGGGACACGCTCCTCAAGTCATTTTTTTTTTTTTGCACTCCAGCGATGGTCCTGGTCTCCCCCCCCCCGCCGCATTGATCCGATCGGTGATCTTTTGAAGGATCTCCTTCCTCCTGGCCGGGGTGGTGGTGTGGCTCTCAGGGCCATGGAGAAATCGCCCAAATTTAATGACGCCCTGAGCAAGTATATGCTTCTCTGCCAGGGTAAAATTAAGCTTCCTGCGCTTGGGAGCCATGACAGACAACACCCAGCAACAGGGAACTCACCCAAAAAACAAACAACAATACACACACACAACAAAGAAAATACAAACAAGCCAAAATAAAAAATATACAGACAGCTACTATTAATTCGAAAACAAACAGGCAAAAAAGGAAAACAAAAAATATAAACACAACCAAAAAAAAACACTTATCAAAAACAAACACGCAAACAATCAAAACAAAGAACAAATTATCAAAAACAAACACCAACTATACCCTCCAACTCCACAAACACTTTTCTCACAAACCAATCTTACCAACAAACACTGACAAACGTTCAAAGCAGAAGCAACTTGCTTTAGGAAGGGAACACAGGGAAATACTTTTGCAATTGAAGTGTGTTTGACTGGGGCTATTTAGACACAGGGCGATCTTCAAACTAAGTACGCTTGGCCTTTTACCTATCTCACTGATTGCGCTGACCAAAGTTCTGCACATGCGCATTGAGGTCCAGATTCGTGCGCGCATGCGCTGTACGGCCGGCACTTCATTTGCATGGGGTCACGGCTCATTACAATGAAGCACGCCCACTTCATTCCCACTTGCCATAACCACGCCTTACGCATTGAAACTTAAGTTAAGGATGGCGCAGTTTTGTGCGCAAATGCACTGAGAATACGGTACTTACGACACCAACTTAGGGCGCCGTAACTTAAATGACATAAGTTAGATAATCCTAGATTTACACATGTTTTTGAGAATTTGGCCCATGGTGAGTGGTAAGAACTATAGATCCTATTGAAAGAGTGAAGGTCCTTTTTCATTGCAGTCTATTATAAAGTCTTCATTATAAATCATCAGTGTGGTTATACAGGCCAGTAGTGTATTTAGGTTTTGTGCTGCCCCAGGCCTGACTAAACTCGTGCACCCCCTAATTTAAATAGGACCCACCCCTTCCTGTCAAGGCCACACCCCTTGCTGTTTAAGACCGCCCTGAAATTTTCGAGTGGGGACACTTACTTGTGTACAACCTGCCTGTAAGTTTTTTTTCCGAATGATCATTGGTGTCTGCTATAGTATTCTGACGGCCTGATTTCCTATCACTTTCTGTCTGGCTATGGGGCAGGAAGTGAAGGGAAATCTCCGCAATGGGACAGGGATGGTAAAAAATAAACTGACAGGGGCTATAACCCTCCCTCACTCTATCCAAAATGAAAAAATAAAATAAAAAAAGTGTTGTCTATAGTTCTACATGAAGCACACATTTCTGATAATTTTATGGAGAGGACTAAAAAGATATAACCATGCCCATGGTACAGCAGAAAACATATAGCACAGTGAGGAAGGTTTATGGTCCAGGTTTAAAGGACAGTCAAAATTAGAAGCGGCACCCCCTCCCACAGGTGCGGAATGCCGGCTGCCCGCATACCGGACCGGAAGCAGTGTGGCCGCTTTATGGGGGTGCTAGACTAATTTGCCTAACAGTGTAGCACAAGCCGGCGGGGACTATTTTTATGCTGCCCCCCTGCAAAGTGCTGCCCTAGGCCTGGGCCTTGTTGGCCTATGCCAGGATACAGCATTGGTACAGGCAGGCATACTATCTTTCTTCACTTAATACATTTTTGTAGTGGGGTGCAAACAGTATGGTCCACATCCTCAAATTTCTTAAGAGCAAAAGTAAAATCCACATTTGTCAGGGTGAAATAAATCATCTGTGCAACTGGACCTGCAAGTCAACTCAGTTGTTGGAGGTACAGTGACATTAGAAATAAGTAAACATCATAAACTCTGCCAGATTCCCTGTAAATACTGGAACACTCTGGATTAGCAGCTCTAATTATACATTGCAATAATGCTTTTATTGTGCTCTCAATTGGCCTTCATTTTGAGATAATATATATATTTTTTTCATTTATTGTTTCCTCCTAAAACAGGTTTAAAGCTAGTCTAGTATGTATAGCCTCTTTATCTTCAGATGCCATATAGTGTTACGTAGCAAAAATAGTACTTAAAGGAACACTAAAGGCAGAATTTTTTTTTTTTTAAAAAACATGTTATACTTACCTCCACTGAGCAGCTCCTTTTGCACAGAGTGGCCCGGAATCCTGTCTTCTGGGGTCCCTCGGCGGCTGTCTCGGCTCCTCCTCGCAAAAGCTTTCCACGTTCATGCAAGCTCCCTCGCATGGTGAAAAGCTTTTGCGAGTGCGCTCCCGTGATACAGCGGCGTTCATAGCCCCCGGCGCGCCGCGTCATCCGCTGTGATTGCTGCCAATGGCTGCGCTGCTATCAATCCGCCCAGCCTAGCCAATCAACAGCCAGGCTGGGAACCGAACAAGATGACAAGCACGCGCCCGGGACTTTCGAACGGTGAGGTAAGTAAAACGGGGGCTCGGGGGGGGCCGGTGCTGTCAGATGTTTTTTTACCTTAATGCATAGGATGCATTAAGGTAAAAAAACTTTTACCTTTACAACCCCTTTAACCACTTAATACCCGCACGCCGTCATATGACGTCCAAAACGGGGACCTGTTATCCCGGGTGGACGTCATATGACGTCCTGGGCTTTGCGGGGGGATATCTCAATGATGCCTGCACCCAGAGGCATCATTGAGATATAATTTTTTTGGGGTGGCGATCCTGCGCACCGTAAGAATGATCATAGCGGCGGTTCCGCCGCTAGATCGTTCTTACAGGCGGCGGGAGGCGACATCCCCCCCTCCCGCCACCATCCGGCGCTTCTCTGGGCTCTCCGGTGCCATCAGGGGCCCGGAGAGATGATCGCCGTCCGCCGGATGTTTGCCATAGAGATGACTGGTGACCAGATGGTTACCAGTCATCTCTATGACCGTCGGAGGCCCGGGCGCGATGTGATGACGTCACGCCCGGGTCCCCGTAAGTAAACAAACCGCAATTACGGCTAGTTTGAATGAGATCTGTGAATTTTTTTTCGCAATCTGATTCTTTCCAGCCTGGAGGAGAGATGTGGGGTTTTATTGACCCCACATCTCTCCTTAAAGAGGACCTGTCACACACATTTCCTATTACAAGGGATGTTTACATTCCTTGTAATAGGTATAAGAGCGATTGAAAAAAAAAAAGTGTAAAAAATAAATAAATAAGTAAAATAAAAAATAAATAATAATAATAAAAAAATTAAAATGCCCCTGTCCCCGGTAGCTCGCGCTCAGAAGTGTACGCACACGTAAGTCCCGCGCACGTATGTAAACGTCGTTCAAACCACACATGTGAGGTGTCGCCGCGTGCGTTAGATCGTGTGCAACAATTCTAGCACTAGACCTCCTCTGTAACTCTAAACTGGTAGCCTGTAAAAATGTTAAAGTGTCGCCTATGGAGATTTTTAAGTAACGAAGTTTGGCGCCATTCCATGAGTGTACGCAATTTTAAAGCATGACATGTTAGATATCTATTTACTCGGCGTATCCTCATCTTTCATATTTTACCAACAAATTGGGTTAACGTTACTGTTTTGTTATTTTTTAATTTATGAAACCATTTTTTTACAAAAAAAAGCTGTTTGAAAAAGTATTGCGCAAATACGGTGCAAGATAAAAAGTTGCAATGACCGCCATTTTATTTCCTAGGGTGTCTGCTAAAAAACATATATAATGTTTGGGGGTTCTGAGTAATTTTCTTGCAAAAGAATGATGATTTGTACATGTAGGAGAGAAGTGCAAGAATAGGCCCTGAAGGAGGTGGGTTTTAAAGCCCGGTATTGAAGTGGTTAAAGCCAAACTTCAAAACAACCCTTACACATATAAATGATCAACATAAACATATTGGCCCTGATTCACAAAGCACTTGCGCCGACGTATCTCGAAATACGCCGCGTTAGTGTAACTATGCGCCGTCGTATCTGTGCGCCGTGCCCACAATCTGAGATACGCCTAAAAATAGGCTTCCTACGACCGACGTAACCTGCCTACGCCGTCGTATCGTGGGCACATATTTACGCTGGGCGCATTTGCCGCTCCCATTGATTTTCTATGCACATATGCATATGAGGGAGATATGTCGATTCACGAACGTAGTTGCGCCTGGCGCATAATATACGCAGTTTGCGTAAGTCGTACGTCCGGTGTAAAGTTATTCCCCATATGGAAGGCACAACTCATGCAAAGGTATGGACCAGGGAACACAAGCCGTCGTATCTTTTGTCGTTTACGTTGTACGTGAATATGACTAGGCGTAGGTTACGTTTACGTCGAAGGCAGTGATTCGATGTATCTTAGGCAGTTGTTTCGACGTGATTCTGAGCATGCGCACTGGGATGCGGCCACGGGACGGCACATGCGCCGTTCATTTTAAGTACTTCTATGGCGCTTGGCCCATCATTTGCATGGGGTCACGCCTCATTAGCATGGCTCACGCCCACTTCCACCTGGCTCACGCCGAGGAAACCCAGCGTATCTTTAAGAGCGAGTGGGAGCGAGTGCTTTGTGAATCCAGTGCTTGCCTCTGTGCGCTGCGCCGGTGTAGTGTAAAAGAGATACGCTACTGCGTACTATTGTATATAGTGACAAAATATGCCTAAATTCTTTGTGCAACATACAATATGTTCTTTAGTAAAGTGCTCACAAAAGTCAAACTGCCAATTCCATAGTTCCCAACTGCCCCTGATTTTGAGATACTATCCCTGATTTGGAACAAATTCCCTCTGTCCCTCTTCCCTCCTCATTCGTCCCTTATTTTGGTCTGATCTATATAATTGTACTGTATATACAATGCACTTTTTATCTTTCAAAAGTGTTTCCCAGTGCTAAACCTTTCATCCAGGCTCTAAACTGCTGCATTTGTAAAAAAAAAAAAAAAAAAAGCCAGTATCAAGGAATAGTAGTCTAAAAAAAAGACTTGTGAGTTTAACTAATCCCTTTTTTTATATATATAATTCTCCTTTAAGGGGGACGTAGCAGAAGGTGTGTCCTAAGCCTACATACTAATAGGTGTCCCTCGTTCCCATCTCAAAAGGTTGGGAGGTATGTCATTATGTGCTTCAGAATAGTGCAAATAGTCCCCAAATTTTTTTTTTTATATTATTATTATTATTATTATTATTATTATTATTATTATTATTAATAGTTAATCTCAATTTTTGGTGCAAAATCTCCAGTGCTTCCATATGCAATTTCAGTATAAGCTTTTCCAATGCTTGTGATTTTCAATGTCACTACATTTATCAGCTTGTGAAAAACACACTCCCCAGATGTATATGACTCCTAAAGTGGTTGTAAAGGCTGAATGTTTTTTACCCAGCATGAAGGTAAAAAAATCTGCAGGGTGCAGCTCCCCCCCAGAGCCCTCCTAAGGCCCCTTACACACGACCGAACATGTCTGCTGAAACTGGTCCGCAGACCAGTTTCAGCTGACATGTTCGGTCGTGTGTACGTCCGACCGGACAATTTTCCGGCGGATCGGACAGGTTTCCAGCGGACAAATGTTTCTTAGCATGCTAAGAAACATGTCCGCTGGAAGCCTGTCCGTCGGACATGTTCGGTCGTCTGTACAGACTCACCGGACATGTCCGCTCGGCCGAAAGCCCTCGCATGCGTCAAAGTGATTCGACGCATGCGTGGAAGCATTGACCTTCCAGGGTCACGCACGTCGCCGCATCATCGTCGCGGCGACGACGCGGCCACGTCACCGCGTATCCTGTACGCAGGGATTTTGGTTCGATGGTGTGTACAACCATCAGACCAAAATCCGGCAGCGGACATGTCCGATGAAAAAGGTCCGGCAGACCGTTTTCATCGGACAGTCCGTCCGTGTGTACGAGGCCTAATACTTACCTGAGCCTGATTCCGGATCCAGTAATCTGCACGAGAGCCAAGGCTCTCCTAGGACTCTCTGTCCTGATTGGCTGAGACACAGCATTAGGAGCCATTAGCTCCTGCTGCTGTCAATCACAGCCAGTGAGGAGGGAGTGGGGGCGGGCCTGATCTACGCACTGTGTGTCCCATAGGCACACAAAGGCGGCTCAGGAGTGAGCACGCACGAGTGCATTCAAAGCAAGCAGCAAGGGGGAGAAGGCCTGGTAGGGGAAGAGGAGGATCAGGGGCTGCTCTGTGCAAAACAGATTGGACAGAGCAGTCAAGTATAACATGTTTATTATTGTAGCACTACCCCCGTAGGAGCTGCTGGTTTAGATTTGGGCCTGCCGTTACCTTACTGTTCACCATGCTTGTCCTAGGGGTCCTCTTGAAGAGTTACAAATGTCCGCACCAACACTTTGTTTCTTTTTGTTCAAGGGTTTTATTAAACAAGTTGTGTCAGAGGGTTGGAGGGGTAGGGAAGATTCAGGTACCTTGCTTTGCAGATTATGGGTACGTTCTTGGATCCAAATTGTTTCCACACTGGATTCAGTAACCACCGGATAGGCCTCTCTCACTGACCTAGCAGCCGGTGCGAAGCTCGTTAAAAAGTCTCTGCCACAGACTTGATGAGTGCCGTCAAGTCGTTACACAGCCCTCTGCCACAGGACTATTTGACCACACACACACTTTGCAAAGTTCTCAAAGAAATTACACAGCTCACGATGCCAGGATCTTTCAGCCAAACCGGCCGCACGGTGAGGTAAATTTGCCAGGATACGTCCTCCAATTAAATCCCCAATTGTTTGGCTTCTTACCGCAGGCAAGACAGCACAGTACCATCCCTGGACCAGCAGGCCCCAGAAACTCCTGGGCCTACTCTCAGTAACGGAGCCTCGGGCCAGCAGGCCCCACGACCAAAAGGCTGCTAACACATCCCTGAGGCCAGGAGGGCCATCAGGTCAGGATCGGAAGACCTCGCCAGAACGGTGTCTGTCCCTGTCCCTTAAGCATACCTCCCAACCGTCCCGGATTTCGCGTTACTGTCCCGCGATTCGCGGTAAATCCAGCCATCAGTGTTAGAGTCCCGCGATTCCGCGGCATCCCCATCCCCCCCGCGATTACTGCTATTCACGGTTCCGCGATTGGCGATAACCCCCCCCGCTCAACAACTCCGATCCACGGAATTCCACCCCCCCGCTCAACACAACTTCGTTGGGAGGTCTGCTCATTTGTCCCTCATTCTGAAGTTGAAAAGTTGGGAGGTATGCCTTAAGTACCCCCCCTCCCCCCAGAATGCACAGTGGCTGGGACCACGCCACTGGGCAAGAGGCGCCCATAACACCCAGCCCATTGCATTTCCAAGCTTGACTCTTGGTGACAGCGACACCCACAGTCAGGTGGAAGATGTGCAACGCAGCTCAACTGGAACGGAAACCCATAATTTGGCATAAAATTCTGAGCTAAACTACAGCTCAGATAACTAAATTTACAAATAGCACCTACTCAACAGGAGCAGGGCGCTACATTATTTTAAAGAAAAAAAGAAGAAGGCTTTAGAAATACTAAAACTTTTATAAAAGTGCCAGCTTTACAGGTTGTCCTCTTTTCTTTATCACTTTTTCCATCAGGCCTCTTAACTACAGCCTCCAAAGGTCTCCATACCACCGTAGAACAGAAGAAGGGAAGATCCACAAATAATAATTGTAATATTGCTTTATCCTGTTTAGTGTTGCTCACGAATATTCGCATTGTGAATATTCGTTACGAATATGGCATATTCGAATATTCTCGAATTTCGCGGCCAATATTCGCTATTCCGAATATTCGTATTTTTTCAATTTTATTTTTAAAACAGATCACATCCTAGTGATCTCCATCGACGTCTAAAAGCATTGCTGGTATGATTAGAGACCCTGGGCCGAGTAGCTAAGCTGAGGCGATCCTTTTATGTTGCCCAATATTCGCAATCGCGAATATTCGATTTCCGAATATTCGCGAATACTTTCTCCGCCCTTCTTTTGCATCAGAGCCAATCAGAGTTCTCCTACCACAGTTGTCATAGGAGAGAGTGGAGTGTTTCTGTGTTTTTCCAGTGTATCACACCTTTAAAGAATTTTCCATCTTTTGTCCAGTGTCATCATCATTTGCATTTCACCTCTTTAATGAGAATAATAACTGTTTAACATGAAGACATTTAAGAGATGTCAACGTAAACGGTTTACTTGTATTTTCCAAATCTATGGTTATTCAATATTTATTAAACTAATCAATATACAAATTGGTCAAAGTAAACCCTCAAATCTATATAATAATGTATTTATTTTATTAATACCTTGTTAGTTGCAGGGTCCATTACGTAAAACCACACTTTTTCCAAAGGGCAGGTGAAATTGAATGTTTCAAAATTTCGCAATCAATTTCGCATTCGCATTAGCGAAATTTCGCAAAAAAAATTTTTTGATAAAATATCACGAATATTCGATTTTAGCGAATATTTCATGAATATTCGGCTATATATTCGTGATATATCGCAAAATCGAATATGGCTTATTCCGCTCAACACTAATCATGTTTACAGGATAATTAGGAGTAATTAGGAGTAGAGCCTGCTCCAATTTGTTTTATAAGAGTGGCACAAGCATAATGCGTGGTAATTCTCGCATTGACTGCAATTAAACCAAGATACATTGTAAACCTTCCCAGGGCTGGACTGGGAGAAAAATCTGGCCCTGGACTTCATCCAGACTGGCCCACTTTGACAGGTCTCTCCCATGGCGACCGGACAACTCCCGCACCCCTCCCCCGGCCACCCAAGCCCCCTCTTCCCATTCACTAGCCACTAGCCATTCTACTTTATTAGAGTAGAACGGCTGGTACTCTTATAGGCAGTACCAGTGGGGAAGCTAGACATTATATCAGTTTGGTGCCCCCCCCCCTTATGAGATAAGATTAGGCAGAAGTGAGAAACTCCCAGGCCATAGCTGTTGAGTCAGCCGTCTGTCCCCTCCCCCATGCTCCTCTGTCGCTCCTCTGGTCCTCCCCCTGCATCTTAGTTCCCCCCAGGTGAGCACTGCGGGGAGGGAGAGGTGAGTGCTGCAGGGAGGGAGAGACAGAGGAGCGGAGGGGGGCGGCGGTCCGCTGTCACTGAAGCCGGCCCACTGAGCCATCGGCCCACCGGGAAACTCCCTGTAGTCCCAATGGCCAGTCTATTCTTGAACCTTCCCAATTTGATCCAAAACACAAAGAAAAAGTTTTGTCTAGAATTGGTACCTGTGTTGAAGAAACTTCTACTTTTGCCCCCTCTACTGCTGTGCTTCACATGAACAAAACCTAGGTATTGTTCTCAAGGAGTGCCAAAGTGAAGGTGCAGTAATGGGATAAAACTGAAGATTTTTGCAGAAGATTACACAAAAATGTATTTGTTTACAGTGCACTGACTTATCTGAAAGCAATAAAGTATTTTTGCCACCCTTTACTGCACTTTGCGCATCATCATTAATCTTTCCACTGCCATCCTATATATTCCTATACATGCTTTTCAGTCTAATAAATATCCTATAATGCTTACAACCTGTTAGTTAGGGCTATATTGGGCAGACATGTGTAGGCCACACTGTACTCTGTTTGATATTTTTGATGAATAGCAGACATGCTGCCTCAAGAATGTAGTTCTGGTATTTGATGCACATAGTTTTTAAAATCAATGGCATCCCATGTTAGGCTGAAATTCTCTAAAGATATCTGCATATTGTACCAATGTACCCTGTGTTTTACCCTGTGCAACTGGCTGTCTTACTCCTTACATCCTCCACCTTTTATATACCTCCTCTCATCCTCCCACCTCTATATATCTCCTTTAGACCCCATTCACACCTAAGCGACAAAACGCCCGACGCGAGACGCTTCTGTCGCTAGAGGGGAGAATTCCCATTGCCGTCTATGGAGATGGTTCACATCTCATAGACGCGCAACGCCTGTCGCCTGAAAAAAAGTCCCGGACCCTTTTTTTCACGCGACAGGCGCGTTTTCCCATAGACAGCAATGGGAATACTTTAGGAAAAAAAAAAAAAAATTGAAACATTTGTAATCGCGGCAAATCTGCCGCTACACGCGAACGCAGCTGTCGCTTAGGTGTGAATGCAGCCTTAATCCTCTCACCTCTATATACCTCCTCTGATCCTCCCACCTTTATATACCTCCACCAGTTGCGGTGCGTCCATAGTGGGCGCAGGAGCACCGCCCACTTTCTTCTGCACCCATTAATCAACAATAGATAGATTAATGCATTGCATGAATCTATCTATTGTTGTCGCTGCTGTCCACTATTCAGGTGTCCGGCCTCTTGTCAAGCGCCGGCCATCTGAACTACAGTGGTGGGGGTGTTTTGAAAAGTGCCTGATTAGAGCCATAGGCTCTAATAGGCTTCGTGATTAGAGCCGGTGGGCTCTAATAGGCTTCCAAATTGTTAAACAGCGGGCACACTGCTGCACGTTTTCTGTTTAAACAGTGCTGTGTTAGGGAATTGCTTCCCTAACACTTACCCGCCTCTCAGCCAATCAGGTGCACTGGGTCTGGTTACTAGTCACCAGATTGGCTGAAGCAACAGGCGCTGTGATTGGACGCCTAAGACGGAATAGGACGGGGGAAGGCATCAAGGACTCGGAGGACAGCTTTGACCGAGACAGGTAGGTCCCGGGCGGGGGGGGGGTGGGGGGGTGGGGAGAACGCTGGCTGCATTTGATGGGGCAAATATGGCAGCACACTGGCGGGATTTGATGGAGCAAATCTGGCAACACACTGGCGGCATTTGATGGGGAAAACGGGCATGACACTGGCAGTAATTGATGGGCACACTTGCAGCACACTGGTGGCATTTTATGAGCAAACTGGCAGCACACTGGTGGCATTTTATGAGCAAACTGGCAGCACACTGGCGGCTTTTGATGAAAAAAACTGGCAGCACACTGGCGGCAATTGATAGGGAAAACTGGCAGCACACTGGTGGCATTTGATGGGGAAAACTGGCAGCACACTGGCGGCAATTGATGGGGCAAACTGGCAGCACACTGGCGGCAATTGATGGGGAAAACCGGCAGCACACTGGTGGCATTTGATGGGGAAAACTGGCA
Source organism: Rana temporaria (assembly GCF_905171775.1). Classification (NCBI taxonomy): domain Eukaryota; kingdom Metazoa; phylum Chordata; class Amphibia; order Anura; family Ranidae; genus Rana; species Rana temporaria. Next base: position 54,045,434 of record NC_053489.1, read on the forward strand.
GCACACTGGTGGCAATTGATGGGGCAAACTGGCAGCACACTGGCGGAAATTGGTGGGCACACTGGCTGCACACTAGTGGCAATTGATGGGGCACACTGGCTGCAATTGATGGGCAAACACTGGCAGAAATTGTTGGGGAACACTGGCAACAATTGATGGTTACAATAGCTGCATTTGATGGGACAGTGGCTGCGTTTGATGGGGGTTTTTTTTCAGTTTGTTTGCGCCCCCCCAAAAATTTTGAGCACCAGCCACTACTGACCTTCAATCACCGCTATATACCTCCTCTTATCTTCCAAAATCTATATACCACCTCTGATCTTCCCACCTCTATATACCTCCTCTGATCATCTTACCTCTATATACGTCCATTCACCTCTATATGCCTTCTCTGATCCTCCCGCCTCTATATACCTCCTCTAAACCTCCTGCCTCTACAGTATACCTCTTCTTATCCTCTAACCTCTATACACTTCCCCTCATCCTCCCACCTCTATATACCTCTTCTCATCCTCTAACCCCTATATACCCCCTCTAATCCTCCAACCTACAGTATATATACCTCCTGTTATTCTCCTACCTCTATATACCTCCTGTCATCCTCGGTATACTTCCTCTCATTCTCTCACCTCTATACCTCCTCTAGCTTCTATGTACAGGTGATACTCGAAAAATTAGAATATCATGCAAAAGTTCATTTATTTCACTAATGCAACTTAAAAGATGAAACTAATATATGAGACTTGCAAAGCAAGATAGTTCAAGCCGTGATTTCTCGTAATTGTGATGATTATGGCTTACAGCTCATGAAAACCCCAAATCCACAATCTCAGAAAATTTGAATATTGTGAAAAGGTGCAATATTCTAGGCTCAAAGTGTCCCACTCTAATCAGCAAATTAGGCCATAACACCTGCAAAGGGTTCCTGAGCCTTTAAATGGTCTGGTTCAGTAGGAATCACAATCACGAGAAAGACTGCTGGAGTTGTGCAGAAAACCATCAGGAGGGAAAGCCTCAAAAGGTAATTGCAAAAGAAGTTGGATGTTCCCAAAGTGCTGTATCAAAGCACATTAATGGAAAGTTATGTGGAAGGGAAAAGTGTGGAAGAAAAAGGTGCACAAGCAGCAGGGATGACCGCAGCCTTGAGAGGATTGTCAGGAAAAGGCCATTCAAAAGTGTTGGGGACTTTCACAAGGAGTGGACTGAGGCTGGAGTCAGTGCATCAAGAGGCACCACACACAGACGGATCCTGGACTTCAAATGTCGTATTCCTCTTGTCAAGCCTCCTGAACAACAAACAACGTCAGAAGCTTCTTACCTGGGCTAAAGAAAAACACACCTGGTCTGGTGCTTAGTGGTCCAAAGTCCTCTTTTCTGATGAGAGCAAAATTTGCATCTCATTTGGAAACCAAGGAGCCGGAGTATGGAGGAAGAATGGAGAGGCACACACTGCAAGATGCTTGAAGTCCAATGTGAAGTTTCCACAGTCTGTGTTGATTTGGGGAGCCATGTCATCTGCTGGTGTTGGTCCACTGTGCTTCATTAAATCTGGGGTCAGCGCAGCCGTCTACCAGGAGATTTTGGAGCACTTCATGCTTCCTTCCGCAGGTGAGCTCTATGTGGATGCCGACTTCATTTTCCAGCAGGACTTGGCACCTGCCCACACTGCCAAAAGCACCAAAACCTCATTCAATGACGTGGGATTACTGTGCTTGATTGGCCAGCAAACTCGCCTGACCTGAACCCCATAGAAAATCTATGGGGCATTGCCAAGAGAAAGATGAGAGACATGAGACCGAACAATGCAGAAGAGCTGAAGGCCGCCATTGAAGCATCCTGGTCTTCCATCACACCTCAGCAGTGCCACAGGCTGATCGCTTCCATGCCACGCCGCATTGAGGCAGTAATTGCTGCAAAAGGGTCCCAAACCAAGTACTGAGTACATATGCATGCTTCTACTTTTCAGAGGTCCGATATTGTTCTATGTACAATCCTTGTTTTACTGATTGCATGTAATATTCTAATTTTCTGAGATTGTGGATTTGGGGTTTTCATGAGCTGTAAGCCATAATCATCACAATTATGACAAATCACGGCTTGAACTATCTTGCTTTGCATGTAATGAGTCTCTCATATATTAGTTTCACCTTTTAAGTTGTATTAATGAAATAAATGAACTTTTTCACGATATTCAAATTTTTCGAGTATCACCTGTATATCTATTCTCATCCTTTAAACACCTCCTTTCACATTTGATATACCTCCTTATATCTGCTCACCTCTATATACCTCCTTTTTTACTCCCACCTCTATAATCTCCTCCCACCTCTATATACCTCCTCTTTTACTCCCACCTCTATAATCTCCTCCCACCTCTATATACCTCCTCTTTTACTTCCACCTCTATAATCTCCTCCCACCTCTATATACCTCCTCTTTTCCTCCCACCGCTATAATCTCCTCCCACCTCTATACACCTTCTCTTTTCCTCCCACCTCTATAATCCCCTCCCACCTCTATACACCTTTTATTTTCCTCCCACCTCTACAATCCCCTCCCACTTCTATATACCTCCTCTTTTCCTCCCACCTCTATAATCTCCTCCCACCTCTATACACCTTCTCTTTTCCTCCCACCTCTATAATCCCCTCCCACCTCTATACACCTTTTCTTTTCCTCCCACCTCTACAATCCCCTCCCACTTCTATATACCTCCTCTTTTCCTCCCACCTCTATACACCTTCTCTTTTCCTCCCACCTCTATAATCCCCTCCCACCTCTATACACCTTCTCTTTTCCTCCCACCTCTATAATCCCCTCCCACCTCTATACACCTTCTCTTTTCCTCCCACCTCTATAATCCCCTCCCACCTCTATACACCTCCTCTTTTCCTCCCACCTCTATAATCCCCTCCCACCTCTATACACCTTCTCTTTTCCTCCCACCTCTACAATCCCCTCCCACTTCTATATACCTCCTCTTTTCCTCCCACCTCTATAATCTCCTCCCACCTCTATATACCTCCTCTTTTCCTCCCACCTCTATAATCCCCTCCCACCTCTATACACCTTCTCTTTTCCTCCCACCTCTACAATCCCCTCCCACTTCTATATACCTCCTCTTTTCCTCCCACATCTATAATCTGCTCCCACCTCTATACACCTTCTCTCATCTCTATACACTTCCTCTGATCCTTCCTACTCTCTATGGACATATGGTGCAGCTTCATTGTACCTGTGCTGGGAATTATTACCTTGGGCAATCATTATCAAGATTATCACTTCTTCATATCATTGGGATGCTTAATATGAGACTATACTTATACAACTACAACCACAAAATATTATAACAGAAATCATTGAGTGTAAATTTACATATGTAAATATACTGTGTGTGTCTATGTATATATATAGATATATATGTAGTACTGAGTTTTAGGCAGGTGTGAAGAAATGCTGTAAAGTAAGATTGCTTTCAAAAAATATTTATTTATATTGTTTATTTTTATTAATTTACAAAATGAAAATTGAGCAAACAGGAGAAAAATCAAATCTATATTTGGTGTGACTACCTTTTACCTTTTGGCTTCAAAGCGGCAATAATTCTTCTAGGAACACACAGTGCTTGTGCACACAGTTTAGCCTCAAATTTATTCTGCAGCAGGACAACAACCACAAACATACAGCCAATGTCATTAGGAACGATCTTCAGTGTAAAGAAGAACAAGGAGTCCTGGAAGTGATGGTTTGGCCCCCACAGAGCCCTGATCTCATCACAATGGAGTCTGTCTGGAATTACATGAAGAGACAGAAGGATTTGAGGCAGTCTACATCCACAGAAGGTCTGTGGTTAGTTCTCCAAGATGTTTGGAACAACCTACTTACTGAGTTCCTGATTTAGTGAGATTCTCAGTAATGTGGCTAAGCACATCCAAATCACCACGAATGGTGATATTCGGAGTAGTTACCCTGTTATTTCTGCATGATGCACTGGGGTTGATTTACTAAAGACAAATAGGCTGTTCACTTTGCAAAGGAAGTTGCACATTGCAACGGGATCTTGCAAACCTGCCCCCCCCCCCCCCCCCAAGGCAAACTGGATCATGCTTTTTTTCTTTCTTTCTTTCTTGGATTAGTTTTTTTTCTTCAAGCCACAGCACATGTATTAGGAAAGATATCCACAAGCTTGACATCAGGACTGGTGCAAGGATTTTTGACACCTTAGGTGAAACCTAATTTTTACGCCCCCTTGGCTCCACCTCTGACTCCACCCCCATTTGCCATGCCCATGTATGCCCCACCTTTTTAACCACTTCCGTACCGCCGCATGTACATTTACGTCGGCAGAATGGCACGGACAGGCACATCAACGTACCTGTACGTGTCTGCCTAGACGTGGGTCGGGGGTCCGATCGGGACCCCCCCCCCCCGTACATGCGGCAGTTCCCGTGGCTTCAGGAGCGATGCGGGACGAGGGCGCGGCTATTAGTTTCTAGCCGCCCCCTCGCGATCGCTCCCCGGAGCTGAAGAACGGGGAGAGCCGTATGTAAACACGGCTTTGAGTGATCCCTTTTATAGGGGGACACAATCGATGACGTCAGTCCTACAGCCACACCCCCCTACAGTTGTAAACACACACTAGGTGAACCCTAACTCCTACAGCGCCCCCTGTGGTTAACTCCCAAACTGCAACTGTCATTTTCACAATAAACAATGCAATTTAAATGCATTTTTTGCTGTGAAAATGACAATGGTCCCAAAAATGTGTCAAAATTGTCCGAAGTGTCTGCCATAATGTCGCAGTCATGAAAAAAATCGCTGATCGCCGCCATTAGTAGTAAAAAAAATAATAATAATAAAACTATCCCCTATTTTGTAAAAGCTATAAATTTTGCGCAAACCAATCGATAAACGCTTATTGCGATTTTTTTACCAAAAATAGGTAGAAGAATACGTATCGGCCTAAACTGAGGGGAAAAAAAATGTTATATATGTTTTTGGGGGATATTTATTATAGCAAAAAGTAAAAAATATTGCATTTGTTTCAAAATTGTCGCTCTATTTTTGTTTATAGCGCAAAAAATAAAAACCGCAGTGGTGATCAAATACCACCGAAAGAAAGCTCTATTTGTGGGGAAAAAAGGACGTCAATTTTGTTTGGGAGCCACGTCGCACGACCGCGCAATTGTCTGTTAAAGCGACGCAGTGCCGAATTGTAAAAACGCCTTTGGGCATTTAGCAGCATATTGGTCCGGGGCTTAAGTGGTTAAGCTCCGCAACAGACACCCCAAGCTCCATACTGCAGCCAACATTTGACATCTTTTAAAAAATGGAGGCCATGACATGAAGTTACCCTATGGAGTATAAGAGGGAACAGACAGCGATAGATCTGATCTCTGTTAGAAATGAGCCCCCAATACCCCAATCTTTTTCACAAATGTAATATATGCAGAGAACATGTGACAATGTCATTGTTTTCATTAAAAAGACAATTCTTCTACAAAGTCTTACTTCAGGCAATTCTGGACTTGGGTGGTCTCCATACTTATCCTTTATCATTGATGAGTACCAGATCGTATGATGAAAATATTTTCCACTGGAATTTTTATATGCATACATTTAAAAGCCTTGAGGTACCACACCAAGGTGAAATATATTAGAACAGTATGTAAAACACTCAAAATATTGAAAAACAGAGGCTACTTGCCTGATTCTTTATTTTGTATTTTTAACACATGTAATCTTACTTAACAGAATCAGGAGTAAGGTGCAAAGTGCAGCAACCAACAAAACAAATCAAAATTCATCTTTCACTTAACTGGACACAAGGGGACTGGTCTAGAACAGTGGGCCAGATTCACGTACAGTGGGCGCAGCGTAACGTAACCGGTTTACGTTACACCGCCGCAATTTTTCCGATTTAGTACCCGATCCACAAGGCACTTACCTGGAAATTTGCGGCGGTGTATCGTAAACAGGTCCGGCGCTAGGCGGCCCAATTCAAATGGGGCGGGTACCATTTAAATTAGGCGCGCTCCCGCAACGGACGTACTGCGCATGCTCCCGTCGCAAATTTCCCAACGTGCTTTGCGCGAAATTACGACGCGCCGACGTTTTGTGAATTGCAACGTGAAAAAAGAGTTACGCCGGGAAAATGAAAAAATTTTAAAATAATTCAAAAGCGACGCAGGAAAGACGGGCATACTTTAACATGGTGGAGTACTTTTACACCATGTTAAAGGTGCACTATCTTTGCGACGGAAATCTAACACTCGCGACGACGTAACGACGGGAAAAAGCTTTGTGGATCGCCGTAACTCCTAATTTGCATACCCGACGCTGGTTTACGACGCAAACTCCCCCCAGCGGCGGCCGCGGTATTGCATCCTAAGATCCGACAGTGTAAGTCCATTACACCTGTCGGATCTTCTGCCTATCTATGCGTAACTGATTCTATGAATCAGTCGCATAGTTAGAAACAGAGATACGACGGCGTATCAGGATATACGCTGTCGTATCTCTTTTGTGAATCTGGCCCAGTATTTCCAATGTACACGTTCCTGTGAATGGCTGTAGAATATGTGGGTGCTGTAGGGACTGCCAAATGTAAACCAGAATGGCTCAGAGTAAAGGATATGTCGCCAGCACGTAGGCAGGTAGTAGTTAGCATTGCATGTTGCAAGTTAATTGTGTTTCCTGGGTTTTTCTGGGGGAGTTTTCCTGGGCCCGACCCCCCGGTCCTGTGTGTTATAAAAGGGATGGAGGTCCATACCCTGGGTGCCTAGGCAGTGGTGTATTTTAGTTTTGTCTCACTCCTTCCTGTTAAAAGTGTAAGTTCACCTTTACAGAAAAATCTGTAAGGGTAACTTACACAGGACCCCCTCCAGTCCCACTCACCTGAATGGTGGTACTTGCCAGTTCTGAGCCCCAGTATAGCCGCCTCACGGCTCTTGGGCTTTGAAATCCTCTCAGCTCTCTCCTCTTCTTTCTCCACGCTGAGAGCATGGGCTACGCAGCTTCTGATTGTCCCGCAACGCCCATGTGAGGACTCTGACCAATTAGATTGCTCCTAAATGTACCTCCTGACGGGGTACATTTAGGAGATTAAGCTCCGGGGATTTCTAAGCCCCGGAGCCATTAGGCAGCTATACCGGAGCTCAGAACAGGTGATTACCACCATTCAGGTCAGCGAGACTTGGGGGAGGGGGGCGAGGTGGGGGTTCTGTGTAAGTTCACCTTACAGATTTTACACCTCTTCATTTTAGAGCTCCATCTGCAGACAAGATACAGGAGATGATCAGAGACTGCAGAGAAGATACAGGAGATGACCAGAGACTGCAGACAGAAAATATGAGATGGTCACCGCTGGTGTGATACAGGAGCTGCTCAGAGACTGCAGACATGATACATGAGATGGTCAGAGACTGCGGACATGATACAGGAGCTGGTCAGAGACTGCGGACATGATACAGGAGCTGGTCAGAGACTGCGGACATGATACAGGAGCTGGTCAGAGACTGTGGACGTGATACAGGAGCTGGTCAGAGACTGCAGATATAATACAGGCACTGGTCAGAGACTGCAGACATAATACAGGAGATGGTCAGAGACCGCAGACAGGATACAGGAGCTGATCAGAGACTGCAGACATGATACAGAAGCTGTTCAGAGACTGCGGACATGATACAGGAGATGGTCAGACACTGCGAACTGGATACAGGAGATGGTCAGACACTGCGATCTGCATACAGGAGATGGTCAGAGACTGCGAACATGATACAGCAGATGGGCAGAGACTGTGGACAGGATACAGGACATGGTCAGAGACTGCGGACATGACTCCCCGGTATTGTTTAACGTTTGCTGCACAACATTTAACCACTTGCCCACTGGCCACTAAAACCCCCTTCCTAACCAGACCAATTTCCAGCTTTCAGTACTCTCACACTTTGAATTATAATTCCTCGGTCATGCAACATCGTACTCATTTGAAATTCTTGTCCTTTTTTTCACACAAATAGAGCTTTATTTTGGTGGTATTTAATCACCACTGTGTTTTTTATTTGTTGCGCTATAAATAAAAAAAGACCGAAAATTTGGTAAAATAATTCATTTTTCTTTGTTTCGGTTATAAAATTTTGCAACTACTGAAATACTGAGAGACTATAGGCTGGTCAGATAAGACCAAAACTGAACTCTTTGAATGCCATACCACACACCATGTTTGGAGGTCAAATGGAACTGCGCATCACCCCAAATACACCCCCATACAAACAGTGAAGTTTGGAGGTGGAACATCATGGTATGGGGGCGGGGCTGTTTTTCAGCAACATTATAAACATTGGCCCAGATTCAGGTAGCAATTGCGTCTGCGTAACCATAGTTACGCAGCGCAATTGCTTACTTGCGCCGGCGTTTCGAATGTTCCTGATTCAGGAATCTCGATACGCCGACTGCAGCCTAAGATATGACTAGCATAAGGCTCTTATGCCAGTCATATCGTAGGCTGCATTCTTACGATGGCCGCTAGGGGGCGTTCCCGTAGTGGTCAGCGTATAGTATGCAAATTGCATACTAACGCCAATTCACTACCCTACGCGAGCCCTGCGTACGCAGTTTACGTCGTTTCCGTTCATCGGGTTTCACGTAAGGCTGATCCTGCTATTAGCAGGGGCAGCCAATGCTACGTATACCCGTCGTTCCCGCTTCGCGAAGTTTAAATTTTACGTCGTTTGCGTAAGTGAATCGTGAATGGCGCTGGACGCCATTTACGTTCACTTTGAAGCAAATGACGTCCTTGCGACGTCATTTGCCGCAATTCACGTTGGGAAAGTTTCCCGGCGGAGCATGCGCACTACGTTTGGCGCCTAATTTTAATGATCCACGCCCCCTACGGGATCATTTAAATTACGCGCCCTTACGCCGGGCATTTTTGAGGAGCGCCCACGCAAATTACGTGGCTACTGCTTCGTGAATGAAGCGTAGCGCAGATAATTTGCGGGGGCGCAGGGCAAAACGGTACGCTGCGCCTCCGTAAGAAGTGCGCACCGGTACCTGAATCTGGCCCATTATACATAATAATTTGATATTTTTGCACAAATAATGAGATGGCCATGAGGTTACCGGCAATATTTTACAATTTTGTTCTTGGGTATGGAAGAAGTTTAAATCTAAGGTCCGTATATAAAGCTTATATATCACTCTTACTGTATGCTTAACTACACAATACATATATGTGAGATTGCAGCATTAAATGCTACTATTAAAGCAACGTAATAATGTTATGAGCTAAATTAATTAAATCAACTCAATAAAATTCAGACTGCAAACTTGACTGCAGAGCATTATTTAGCATCCTCTCCTATCCTCTGTGTAATTTCAGCAATCTGAACACACAGCTGGTACAACAGTCAGTCAGTACACCGCCATCTAGTGGTCATCTCAGTTATATCTCTTGAAAATTTAATGCTTTGAAAAAACAAAAAATGAGAGCGAGAAGGCTGCAACAGAAGCTGCTATTTCCAAACCATATGTCACATACTGTACTAGCTGTGGGTCAATAGAGCTGAACATTTTCATGTGTTACAACCCCAAAACCAGTATGTAGCCAATGGATCCATCAGAGCATTTTCACTTAAAGGAGTTGTAAAGGATTTTTTTTTTTTTTTTTTGCTGAAATGACTGTTTACAGGGTATAGAGACATAATAGTTAACTGATTCCTTTTAAAATTTATTAAAAATAGATAAAAATCAATCATATAATGTACCTCTAGTTTTGTTTTTGCATCTAGTTTCGTTTTTGCATCTAGTTTCGTTTTTGCATGCTATCCTGCCTCTGTGCATGTACAGAGCCATAGAGCAGTGATGGTTTGGAAAATGAAACTAGAATCTCCCAGTACTGTGGTCATCAGGAAACAGACAACCAGGAAGTGTCCAGAACAGAGAAGAATTACAGCAACATTAGAGCAAAAACGAACAATGAGGACATGAAACCAGGACTGCAGTAAGGTAAAGGAAGCTATTTAGCAAAAAAAAAAAATTCCTTTAGTGACCCTTTAGGTGTCTGCTCCATAGTTTACATATCTGGCAACTTTTTTTAAATCAATGGGCCTGAGCATGTACAGTGCCTTAAAAAAGTATTCATACCCCCTAAAAATTTTCCACCTTTTGGAATGTTACAACCAAAAAACGTAAATGTATTTCATTGGGATTTTATGTGATAGATCAACACAAAGTGGCACATACAGTAATTGTGAAGTGAAAGGAAAATAATAATAGGTTTTCAGAATAAAAAAAAAAAAATATATATATATATATATATATATAAGACAAGTGTGGCGTGTATTTGTATTCAGCCCCCTTTACCCGATACCCCTAACAAAAATCTAGTGGAACCAATTGCCTTCAGAAGTCACCAAATTAGTAAATAGAGTCCACCTTTGTGTAATTTAATCTCAGTATAAATACAGCTGTTCCGTGAAGCTCTCAGAGGGCTGTTAGAGAACCTTGGTGAACAAACAGCATCATAAAGTCCAAGGAACACACCAGACAGGTCAGGGATAAAGTTGTGGAGAAGTATAAAGCAGGGTTAGGTTATACAAAAATATCCTAAGCTTTGAACATCACACAGAGCACTGTTCAATCCATCATCTGAAAATGGAAAGAGTATGGCACAACTGCAAACCTACCAAGACATGGCCGTCCACCTAAACTGACAGGCCGGGAAGAAGAGCATTAATCAGAGAAGCAGCTAAGAGGCCCATGGTATCTCTGGAGGAGCTGCAGAGATCCACAGCTCAGGTGGGAGAATCTGTCCACAGGACAACTAATAGTCATGCACTCCACAAATCTGCCCTTTATGGAAGAGTGGCAAGAAGAAGGCCATTGTTGAAAGAAAGCCATAAGAAGTCCCTTTGCAGTTTGCGAGAAGCCACGTGGGGGCTAAAATGTAACTTTTTGGCCTAAAAGCAAAATGTGATGTGTGGCAGAAAACTAACACTGCACATCACACTGAACACACCATCCCCACCGTGAAACATGGTGATGGCAGCATTGTGTTGTGGGGGGGGATACTTTTCTTCAGCAGGGACAGGGAAGCTGGTCAGAGTTGACGGGGAGATTGATGGAGCCAAATACAGGGCAATCTTAGAGGAAAACCTGTTAGAGTCTACAAAAGACTTGAGACTGGGGCGGAGATTCACCTTCCAGCAGGACAATGACCCTAAACATACAGCCAGAGCTACAATGGAATGGTTTAGATCAAAGCATATTCATGTATTAGAATGGCCCATTTAAAGTCCAGACCTAAAGCCAATTGAGAATCTGTGGCAAGACTTGAAAATTGCTGTTCAGACGCTCTCCATCCAGTCTGACAGAGCTTGAGCTATTTTGCACAAAAAAAAATGGGAAAACATTTCACTCTCTAGATATACAAATCTGGTAGAGACATCCCCAAAAAGACTTGCAGTTGTAATTGCAGTGAAAGGGGGTTCTACAAAGTATTGACTCAGGGGGGTGCTATACAAATGCACGCCACACTTTTCACATATTTATTTGTAAAAAAAAATAAAAAACATTTATCATTTTCCTTCCACTTCACAACAAAATAAATGTAAGTTTTTGGTAGTAACATGACAAAATGTGGAAAATTTCAAGGGATATGAATACTTTTTCAAGGCACTGTATGTATGTAATGGTTGCAGCATACCTATGTAGCGCTACCCCAAAGGAGCCGCTGGTTGATTTGGGATCTACCCTCTTTTGGCTCAACTCACCCCTGTTTTAGTTAGCTCGAACACTCCCTTGACACATCAGAAGTCTAGTAGTGGGATATTGTGACCCCTGCTGGGTTGGAGTCACAATAACAGGCACACAATATGCAATGACAATATGATAGTGAATTACCTGCTGTAATGGGCGGTCCCTCCAGACGAGAAAGTACACTCCACACAGTGAATATATTTGAATATAAGGGGTAAGTTTACTGTATAGAAACTTAGAAACAACAGGTATATGGTTTAGACATAAACACAATCAATAAGTAATAACTCTGATTCGCAAGGGCCCTTGCAAGAATCAGCAATTAATGTAAGTTAGTGAGATTTCTCTTTGAACCTAGGAATGGTACCATCCATTTAAACTAAAAGGGAGTCTATACTAGTGAGCGCCCCTAACGGGCAGTTCTGCAGATCAGTCAATATCTGTGTTGCGGCCAGTTGGTGCACATTAAAATTGTAATCCACGGAAAACAGTTAATGAAAAAAACTGTGCAACAAAAATGTCTGGAGACAGCAGAACGTTGGTGGATTGATCGCTCGTCAGTGTCAATCTCTTCTATGGAATACTGGTACGATTAACTAGGCCTCTAAATTTCGGCTATGGGCCGAACACGTGTCTGCGGCCTGTGAAATAGTACTGGGTGTCTATAATAACCAGAAAGTCAGAAGTTGAGCATGTGCTCTCTCACCCAACAGGCCGATCCGCCTGATTTCTCCTCAGAGAGGGCGCGTTGGTAAGGCACTGCTCCACAGCACGAAGTATTCCGGACGAAGGTGCTCCACTGTTTCTATTGTCAGCTGGACTGCCTCTTCGATCTCCGGGTTTACGGGCTGGATGCTGGGGTCTTGCTTCTGTCTGGATGGCTGGTCTTTCGGTGAATAGGCCCAGGCTTCTGGCCTAGTAGCACGGCTGTGATCGTCAGCAGCTCCGCTGAGGAGAGAGAGCAGATCCCGAGAGAGCGAAGTCAGCCCCTCCCTTTTCTTAAATAACTTCCCACGTCCGTTCTGACTGGCTGAGAGGAGTTGACACATGTTCCAATGGTACGGGGCATTGCGAGGGGCGTAGTCTGTTTTCTCCTCAGAGTCAATGGAGTTCATATCTCCTGCTACTCACAGCCCCGCAATGCATAACGTCATAACAATGTCTGACATATTTACAAATGTGAGTGTAATTCCAGTGGGGACGACCTGTCGTGAGACTCTGACAGGGTGACCCCGCTACACCTAGAAAGAGTGTCAATGGTTGTGGCATGCTGCAACTAGTTGAAGAGTTTGGCAGCAGTGCACATACCAGGGATGGACTGGCCATTGGGACTACAGGGAGTTTCCCGGTGGGCCGATGGCTCAGTGGGCCGGCTTCAGTGACAGCCGCCTGGGAGTTTCTCACTTCTGCCTAATCTTGTCCCATAAGGGGGGGCACCAAACTGATTCTTTCCCCCCGGGTGAAATAATGTCTAGCTTCCCCACTGGTACTGCCTATAAGAGTACCAGTGCCAGCCGTTCTACTCTAATAAAGAGTGGCTAGTGGCTAGTGAAGGGGGAGAGGGTGCTTGGGTGGCCGGGGGGGGTGCAGGAGTTGTCCGGCTGCTGTGGGAGAGACCTGTCATAGTGGGCCAGTTTGGATGAAGTCCAGGGCCAAATTTTTGTCCCAGTCCAGCCCTGGCACATACTGAGTCCTTCATCTGGCTTGTGAGCTTTCCCCTATACAGCCAGGACCAGAAATGTTTTGTGTAAGGGAGAGTCTGTCCATTTTATCAATAAACGCTTATTGCGATTTTTTTTACCAAAAATATGTAGAAGAATACATATTGGCCTAAGCTAAGGAAAAATTTGTTGTTTTTTTAGATTTTTTTGGGATGTTTATTATAGCTTAAATATAGCTAATTTCTTTCAAAATTGTCGCTCTATTTTTGTTTATAGCGCAAAAACTAAAAACCGCAGAGGTAATCAAATGCCACCAAAAGAAAGCTCTATTTGTGGGTAAAAAAGGACAGCAATTTTTTTGGGAGACACGTCGCACGACCGCGCAATTGTCAGTTAAAGTGACTCAGTGCAGAATCGCAAAAAGTGGCCCGGTCATTTGGCAGCCAAATCCTCCGGGGTCAATTACCACATGTATTGGTTTTGGGATTACGGATTCTAAGTATTAATCATTTATTCTGGCACTACACTGTTGGGATCTGTATTAATTATGTTATGATTTTTTTTTATTTAAACTTTGAATACGAACAGTGTAAGTGCCAGAGCCTGACCTGGTATCAGCCTATTGAAGCCCCTGTACAGCAGAGCTCAGACTCGGGTAGGCAAAAAGCAACACAAGGAGCAAATGGGGTATGCTGAAGTGCAAGGAGCATGTTGATAGAAGAAGAGCGCAAAATAGAAGACAGAAGAGCTCATCAGTCTGCTGCTGCTTCTCCTTTCACTGTCCAGTCACAGGCTAAAAGTGTTATGCCGCGTACACACGATCGGGATTTCCGATGGACTTTTTTCATCAGAAATTCCGATCGTGTGTGGGTCCCATCGGTGTTTAGAAATAGAACATGTTTTATTTTTTTCCGATGGAAAAAAAAAACAATAGGAACTTCCTATCATCGGTGTGCAACTCCGACGGAGAAAAAAACATGCATGCTCAGAATCAAGTTGACGCATGCTCGGAAGCATTGAACTTTATTTTTCTCGGCTCGCCGTAGTGTTTTACATCACTGCGTTTTGGACGGTCGGAATTTGGTCTGACAGTGTGAATGCAAGACAGCTTGAAACGGAATTTCCGACGAAAAATTCCATCGGATTTTAGGCCATCGGAAAATCCGATCGTGTGTACGGGGCATAAGAGTTGCTGAGCTGAAACAGAGAAAAATCAAGTCTCCCATACTGCCAGACAGGACTGTGCTGGGGGCAGAACTGGGTAAATCTTAAGACTGGCTGGGCAGAAATACAAATCCTTTGGCAGGTAAAACAACTACCCTATATGCATTTTATCACTGTAGTTATCTGTTTGCATGGAGTTCAAGCTTTCAGCGTTTCAACTGATATAGGCAAAAAGC